>NC_054541.1:10610190-10747690 GCF_017654505.1 Polyodon spathula | reverse complement strand
AACTCTACTCGTTGCTGAACATTCAGATAATATTTGAACAAACAACAGCAGCAAATGTTATTGTGTGTTCAACACACTAGCAGAAGTGCAGTAGCAGCAGCAGCAGCTCTTATTTGAAATTAAAAATAGCAAACAGCACGCTATTCAAGGAAAATGAGGAATCAGGATCCAAAAAGGATATTCAGCAATCATCAAACACTTAAAGATGAAGAAACGTAATTGAAGTATTTTAATAATTAACTACAACGTTTTGGCTTCCACCTTCTTTTGGTAATAGCTAGGTAGACAGTAAATGTTTATGTGTACCATGCTATCTGAAGGTAGAATCCGAATCCGTAAAATTGTGAGTTTTTAGTTAAAGAGAGTTTAAGAACGCCTTTCTCATTACCACTTCAATCCACGCTTCAGTTATCAAGTTTACTGATTTCATTTCTACAGAATAGTTTGTTTTTTTTTAAAAACACGCATTAAGCATAAATATTCATTACTCTACGTAGCCATCTAGCTTCTATTAAACTAGCACGAAAGTTGCCATTTTAATAATACTCGTTCTGGAGACCTTTATGTTGCGTGTGATTAATGAGTTTATTTCATTGAGGACATACCGCTTAAAACCTACACGAGCTAATTTTACATTGCTAATTTTCCAGTTCTGTATGCATTAATACATTACAAAGTAATCTAGTGAAAACACGTTAATGAGGCCATACTACATAGACACACATTACACTATGTAACACAATTTTTGTTCCTGGGTAGTAAGTGTTATTTCCTAATTGCTTATGCCTCAAAAAAGTATAGAAAATGGCTATTATTCCCCACAAACTTTGCTTTTGTGACCAGGACAGTGATATTTCAAAATATCACTATTTCCAATGGGAAAACGGGCAAATGTGTGTCTTTTCGTTCACATAAAGTCAGAAAAAAACAACATATGAATCCAAATTAACATGTATTTATACTAAAGTAATACAAAAATGACTACAAAAGATTTAGAAGTGAGTAGTTTTTCGAGATTTACGATTATACTGTACAGTATAAAAATAAATACTTAACTTCACTTTGTTCCTGGATAAGCCTGCTTTGATCTGCAGGCTGCTTGTGATCACTGTCTCTCCTGCCGCCAAAGAAATAACATTTCCTTTTAGATTTCCAATAAAACCCCTCGTAAACAGGTTCTGACAGAGATACAAAAACCATCACGACATGATCTGCATGCAAAAGCATCGCTGTACGCAGGGATAAAAAAAATAAATAAAAAAAATAAGGCTATTTGAATTGGATCGAAAACACGTATAGATCTGGTTCCAGGTCCAAAAACAAATCGGCAAGCAATACAACCAACAATTCAAAAGGAATTATGTAGTCAGAAATCAAGTAGTAATAAAGTAGTTTATGCTGTGTTTGTTTTTAACGGATCACATTTCCCCTTTGCTTCTGGCACTATGCAAATACACTTATTAATAACAGACATGTCTTTTTAAAAAAGTAAATACAATTAATGAACATAACCCAAGTTTCAAACAGAGCAAGTGTTCTATAATTAGATACGTCAAAAGGAAAATCGCTTTTGCGTGACCAAATGTCCATTATTTGACAGGCGATTCGCTTGAATCCGAACCGTGTTGACTTGTGTTTTTGAACAGCTTTACAATTGGAAAAGTATCGGTACTAAATAGACGTTCCGAACATTGTTAATAAAAGCTTAAAATAATTACAGGTATTAAAACAACACAAAGACTCAACGGCACCTGTACCATCGACTGTCTTGTACTTATTAAATCTAAGTAATATTTGCAAACAAACATTGTTAGAAGTTGATTGGGTAATTTATACAATAATCACTTTGTGTTGCTTTCTGTGGAACCTGTGCTGTTTAGGGTAGAAAGAACCTTTCCTATAGTAAGCAGAAGAGATTTCGATATAAATTGTATTTGCGATCCAACTGAAAGAGAATTATTGGCATTGCCTTGACAAGCCAATGTTTTCTTTTCATAATACGATTTAGAGAGAAAGAAAAAATGCATGCAATATATAATCTATTTATCTTGATAACGAGCCTTTCAAAATAAAACAAAAATGCTTCATTGGCTGATACGAATGAAGATTTAAGAACATAAGAAAGTTTACAAACGAGAGGAGGCCATTCGGCCCATCTTGCTCGTTTGGTTGTTAGTAGCTTATTGATCCCAAAATCTCATCAAGCAGCTTCTTGAAGGATCCCAGGGTGTCAGCTTCAACAACATTACTGGGGAGTTGATTCCAGACCCTCACAATTCTCTGTGTAAAAAAGTGTCTCCTATTTTCTGTTCTGAATGCCCCTTTTTCTAAACTCCATTTGTGACCCCTGGTCCTTGTTTCTTTTTTCAGGCTGAAAAAGTCCCTTGGGTCGACACTGTCAATACCTTTTAGAAATTTGAATGCTTGAATTAGGTCGCCACGCAGTCTTCTTTGTTCAAGACTGAACAGATTCAATTCTTTTAGCCTGTCTGCATATGACATGCCTTTTAAAGCCGGAATAATTCTGGTTGCTCTTCTTTGCACTCTTTCTAGAGCAGCAATATCTTTTTTATAGATATTTATGTACGGCTTGTAAAGGGTGGCGATTACCATTCAGTAAGATGTACAAAGACAAACACAACTGCACATGATATCCCTCTACTAAAAACAAGGAGCGCGTTTGTCCAGAGCAGTGCTAGGTTAAACGCGTAGGAATGGTAGCCTACCGGAATGTGCACCCAGGAGGTTCCATTTCACACAGCTCTAAAACACAAACAAACAAAACAACTCACGGTACATTGTTTCTGATAGACAGTAGATGTGGAATTTTTTTTTTTGTTGTTGTTTTTATTTTATTTTTATTCAAGCAGCAGACAATGTCAGATTTTTCAGAGGAAAACAGCTAATGAAAATATCAAAATATGCGATTTCCGGGCAGATTCGTTTTGAATACTGATTCTGGCACTTACTATAATACAGCCTCATGTTAGTTCATTACAACCCTCACTCTTGGCAGTGTGGTTGAATGCTGTGACCTGGCACTCCAGTAGACTGCGCCTTCCACATGCACAGACTGAACAAGCAGATTAATATTAGAGTCTCGGTGCTGAAATGGACAGCTCCCATGGTTACCAGATGAACAGGTCAGACGCATTCGGTAAACCCGGACATTTATTTAGTTGTCCGTACTCTGCACTATGGGCAATCATTATTTGTTTTCTTATTGCTTTGCTGGTCGTCGCCACGGTGTTGGGAAACGCTCTGGTCATGCTAGCATTCGTGGTGGACACAAGTCTTCGGACCCAGAACAACTTTTTCCTGCTAAATCTTGCAATTTCTGATTTTTTGGTTGGTAAGATACAATATTTCTTTAATATTATTATGGGAAGTTGTAATGCTAATATTGTATTTATTAGAAAGAAACCATACTTTTTGATTATTATTATATTTTGGTTTTAATTAAAAGGACAGCATCATTTAAGTTAAATGTTACTCATAATGCAGTCATGTTCTGTACATATTTTCTGGGGGAAAATGATATTAGGCATAAATACTGCCCTTTTAATCCTTGATTTTGATAGTGTAGTATTACTTAGGCATACAGTCTAACATCAACTAGAAAAATGAAACACATGGACCAATATAATAACCCAAGGGGTTGACTTGAACACAAACACATTTTTAAAGCAGTTAACAGGGAACACCTCTGACTGCATCGGGGTAATCCCAGAATAGCATATACAGGGCTGTACAATAAAGGAACCCCCTCATAGCCTTATCAGAGAAACCCTCAAGTTTGTTGGCAGATTTTTTTGCTCCCTTAAACTGGGAACATTTCAGCTACTGTATTAGTTATTAAAAGAAACAGGGACATTAAAACCATGCAGCTTCCTTTCCTCCCTTCAGGAGCATTTTGCATGCCTCTCTATATCCCCTATGTGCTGACTGGGAAATGGATCTTTGGCAAGACCCTCTGTAAACTATGGCTGGTCATGGATTACCTGCTCTGCACCTCTTCAGTGTTCAACATAGTGCTGGTCAGCTATGATCGATTCCTGTCAGTGATCCGGGCAGTAAGTACAGCAGTGTTGATTGCAAGGACATGTGTATGATGAGCTAGGCAGGAGAGAGTACAGGGCACTGATTTCTACCCACATGGATAATATTAGAGCTTACAAACATTGCCCACATCTATTCATCTACTGCTGGAAACAAGACAAATTGGTTCTCAATAATTAGATTAAATTACCTTGTGATGGCCAATTTGCCAGCTATTCATAATGACATATTCCACAACAACATAATGGAACATAATGCCTTTGCAAGCAGGGTTCAAAGTTGTAGCCTGATGACTCTGAATTGAGATCGCTATCAAACAAGCAACCTCTTCCTCCTTGTTCAACAAGTGGATATTTATGGAATAGCTGTGAAACACTTTTTATTGTGTTGTCTGACATTTACATCAAAATCAAATGTTAAGCGTTTGAATGGGTTTGTATAACCTGGTTGTAAAGATGCCTGGGAGCTTTGTGACCGATTGTAATAGATGCCCTCAATTCCATTGGCAGCTGAAATAATTTGTTCAGACTCCACACCGAGCTTATCTATTTAAAGGTCAGTCAAATATTGTAGCAGCTTTGCAGAAAAGTGATTTCCTAGAATAAACCAATTCCCCACATGCTGGTACTATAGTGCATTGCTCAGGCTCTTTCAGAGTGAATCCCAATAAAGCAATGGAGTGGTCTAGGGGTCATGGCCTTCAATAATTCCTCTGGTTATTTAAACATGCCAATGTAGCCAGAATATACTGCTACTTTTTTTTTTCTTCTTCTTCTTGTTAACATCATTATTAATTAATATATTCTCAAACTGCAACTCCAAGATAACCATCATTTTGCATCAGCAGTCTGTTCCTCAGTTTTTATTTAGCAATGTAGGTTAAGAATGCTAGCTGTAGTTTTCACTCACACGTTGTTTGAGCAGTTGATATCAATAGTATTATTAAAAACTTCCCAGCTATCAGGCATCTACAGCTTCTTACAACTGTATTCAGTACTTTATCTTAACAGATGCAATAAGTAAAGTTGGCAACACTCTGCTTGCTTTTTTGTTTACACAGGTTGCATACAGAGCCCAGCAAAGAAAGACTTTACATGCTGTTTCCAAGATGGTTCTGGTTTGGGTCCTAGCGTTCCTATTATATGGACCTGCTATCATGGCATGGGAGCACATTGCCGGCCACAGCATTGTTGAAAAGGAGGAGTGCTATGCTGAATTCTACTACAACTGGTACTTTCTGATCACAGTGTCCACTGTGGAGTTCTTCACCCCCTTCATCAGTGTGACCTTCTTCAATGTGAGCATATACCTGAACATCCACCAGCGGACCCAGTCTCGACATGCATTGAACAAGGAGACACAGGGCGGCGAGCCCAAAGGAAGCAGCCCAGATCCACTCTCTGAACTCAGTACACAAGACAAGGAGCTGAGCCAAAGCAAAACTATGACATCAGTGCCAATGGGTCCATGTCTGGAGCTGGAGGGCAAAGCTGAGACATCAGACTTGATGAATCCTGGAGACCTGGCACCCAAAGAGAAAGGACCCGAGAAAAGTAAAGGTGGCGAGTTCTCCCAGAGACTGCTCTCGATGAGCAAAAGGACGAGGGCCATTTCACAGACCAGTGCCCAACATTTCAGGCTACTAAGGGATAAGAAGGTGGCCAAATCTCTGGCCATCATTGTTTGCACATTTGGGGTCTGTTGGGCCCCATACACCTTGCTGATGATTATTCGGGCTGCCTGCAATGACAGCTGCATCTCCAGGTACTGGTACGAGGTGTCCTTCTGGTTGCTTTGGATCAACTCAGCCATCAACCCTGTCCTGTACCTACTGTGCCACTACAGTTTCAGGAAGGCTTTCATGAAGCTTCTGTGCCCGAAGAAGCTTAAAATGAAGGCTAGTTTACGAAGTACATAACTGCGAATGGCTCATCCAAAAAGGGTTCTTCATTACACAGTTGTGCCGTAGTTCCTCTTTTGATCATATGGGATGTAACACATGACAGCAAAGGACAGAGCCCTTTAAGTTTTGCAGGAAGATGTGACCCAAGCAGTGAACAGTATGACATTATATCTGTATGGAAGGGAAAGAGTATCTTATATATTCAGTATGGAATGTTAGTTAACCTCTAAGATAAACATTTTTAATTACGCTCTGAAATTTAATCAAGAACTGTGGGATGCAGTATAGCCTGCAGTTCAGACAAGTTTGGACAGTGGACTGAATCGGTACATTGAGAATGCACAATGAGCAATGAACTATGTAATACTTGGAAGGCCAGTGCACCATCATTGTCTGCACATGAATATTTTACCACTGGATAGAGATAATGCCAGGGCCCAGGCTGTACTGCTGTTTGTGACATGGTTGTCATTTGTGCTTTTGTTTTAATCTACATCGTGTTTAGATGAACACAACAGTATGCTAATTAATGATGTCATCTCCCAGAGTTTTTTTTTTAATAAATAAAAGAAAGTAATGTGCCATTTTGTTTTACTGTACCCTCTCCCACCTCTATCTCTTTCAAACAATAAACTTACTTTATCTTATTTCACTGCCAGAGACAGACAGGGAACCATTTATTGTGTTAAATATGACACGAGTGAGCACATTGATGCGGTTAAAAAGTGACACAGCTTTAAATTGGTGTAGGCTACAGACCCAGTGAGCTGTAGCATTGACAGCTTATATTCAGAATGGAATGGATAGTGGCATGTTTTCAACCATGCCTATAAGTACCCAAGATTGTTTCTCATATACAGAACCTGGCTTTAGTTTCCAGCTTAATATAGTAATACCCGCAGTGTTGGTCAACAAGACAATCCAGCAGGAGAGCATAGAAAAGGTCAGGGGATGAATACTAATCATATCCTTGCTAGAGACCTGATGGGCAGATGCTTTTCAACACGATAGGTGGTAGAGGGTTCAGACGCACTGTTTTTTGGGTTTTTTTTTTCCCTCAGCTGTGAAATTTGTATTTGTGTACATGTCTCCCACAGCTGATTATCAAAATGTTTTATCAGACATATACCTTATATATGCTAGGAATCACCCCATGCTAAATACAGTCTTTATAGTTATTACTGAACTTTTAACCCATTTCAGTATTCAACAGGGACAGCAAGTAGACTAAAGCTGCCACTCTAGTGCACTTCAAGTGCAATGTAACTGTTGGACACTGTGACTGCAGTTTGGCTTTGCCTCAGAGCTGCATTCAAACTGCAGTGTTGATCATGATGTACTGTATGCTGGTCTTTCTGCAGTTTGATGCCATTCTTTTGTTATTAAATCTAAATTTGAAAAAAAGGTGGTATGTCATCTTTTTGCACTTTCCGTCCGTTTGTACAAAATAGTATCCAAGTTTTTTTTTTTTTTTTTTTGTAGCCTGTAATGAATTAATGAAAAGTGTTACCCTTATGTCGTTCGGAAGTTATTTGAAAAAAAAATAAAAAATTCCCTTTTTGACCAACAATATTAAACCTTTTAGTTTAACTCCAACCTATGCAACAAAAATTTGCAATATTAAAACCTCTTGCAAGTATTCTGTTTTGAAGGTCCAAAAAGATTTCCTATATAATCTGCTTTGGACTTAAAAAAATGCTAAAAAAAATGTAATTGGTGTATTAGACAGATGATACAGTGGCAGCTCTCCTGTCTGAAGACTCACCCTTTCAATCAGTGACTATTGGAAATGCATCTGCAGGGGGTGCATTAGTTTCAGGACTTTGTATTTAAGAGTGGTCTCCAGGATTCTATTATAAATGTATCTCTTTGCACTTCAACATCTGCAGTGCAAGCGGTGGGTTATAACAATTACCAAAGCAGCAGCAATTAGAAAATCAATTTCTAAGAGACGCAGTAATTACAAATGTAAAAAGGGGGTTCAAAGGCAGGTGGCCTGGTTTTGCAGATGATTCTTTTCTTTGTGAAAACTGTTGATCTGCATAGCCATTGTATAGATGAAAGTACGTATTTATTATCCTCATGTTTTTAAAGTGAGTCTTTTTTTCTGCCTGTCCACATCATGTTTTCCCATTGAGTGCATGTCTCTTATAGTTCCCAACATCAAAGAGCAGAATGGGATATTTTGAATAAAATGACAACAGAGAGGAGAGGCTGTGAAGCCGGTTAACATGTGCAGTGCTGAACTACAGTACAAGCGATCATGCTGTATCCACAGAGAACATTTCTGTTAGCCTTGAAACCCAATCCCAATTCCGTCTAATTGGAGTCAGTCTGACTCACAGTGTTAAATTAGTAGCAGATGAAATAAACAGATTTTGTGAAAAAGCTGGTAAAATATTTAACCAGATTCATGTTCTGCCTGGAAGTTATTTAATGACAAATTAAACAATACATCCTTCTGCAGGTGACTATACAGTATTTCAGTTCCACTGTTTCACTTTGTCATGTTTTATTTTTGTTTTTCGTTCAAATGTGTTACAATACTTTATCTGTGGTTTGTAGTCTATGATTTCAAAACACACAATCAGAACTCAAAGATAAAACTGGAAGAAACGAAATCAACAGGTACACTTTCAACTGATGCCTTCTCCTGAACACTCACACTTTTCCGTCATTTTGGTTTGCCTTACACCCAGTTATAAAACTACACTCTATTCACACGGAAGGACTACATCATTCAAGCTGAATATTGCAGACCACTCAGCATGGGCTAAGTGAGGCTAACCCACCAGGAGCAACTGACCTGCTGCTAGGATTCTGAGCACACACAGCAGCTGCCTCGGTTACAGCAGGATTCCATGGGACCAATTATGATGCTCATTAACAGTTGAATATAATTTATTCAAAACAGTTTTTTTTTAATAAACATGGGCATGTAGGTTTTTTTGTTGTTGTTAATAAAATCATTTAGATGCTGGAAAGCACTGACACTTAATTTCACTTCCACAAGTGCTCAGAATGCACAAGGGACTGGGTAGCATTCTTCATTTCCTCACCTACAGCATAGCACTGTATGTTTCTTTTGCATTGATCCAGAACAGCAATTTGACAGCGAGTTGAAGCCTCAACCTTCCACGTGTGAGTATGTTAAGCAGCACATTTTTAGACATAACAGGGTCTGTTTCATTGATCTAAACAGCAGCACAGCTAAATCCTGAGATAAAGTATTAAGACCAGAAAAAAAGACAATCCTTTAACTTGTGCCACTTTATTTAGGACTATAGCCTGCTTGTAAGAACCACTGATAGGCGCCTAGAGCTTCAGACGAGATCTCCTGTTCCACCTGAAAGCCTTTCTGAGGATAATCCCGGATTCTTTCAAGAATACCTATAAAGTAAAAAATAAAAAATAAAAAAAGACTAAAAGCTATACCAGTAGTTCAATTTAAGCTCAATTATTTGGATACAGTTAAAGATAGTAACATTTGCAATACTTTTGCTTCCGCAAAAGCAAAGCATGGCTTTTAATATCTATACCCACCCCTCCCCCCTTGTGATCACTGTAATGAGATAGATACTCTACTTCCAAGCTATGCAGTGAGCAGCACTTCTCTCTTACTAAGTCTAAACACACTCTATTAGTAATTTACACTGCATCTACAATGCATCTGTTCCCAAGAAGAATGCTCAGCAGATGCCACGAGAGCTCTGTGACCTGAACAGCTGCCAATCAGTCCTGCGCCTCTCTCCGGCCTCTCTTGTGCCAGTGTTGTGATGTGGGTTCAGGTGCACTGGGGGCTAGTCTGAGACCTTGCTTGTGTCCAGCAGCCGGTGTTGAAAGGCACTATGGCGCTAGTGGATGGCTGCGCCACCAAGGTGAAGTTTTCCCCTTACCTAACATGTATCCAATGAGGTCCTGCATGCTGCCCACTTGGTGGTTGGGGAAGCTTTGGAGCTGGACCTCAGGGGAGGTGACGATGGCTTGTGTGTTCTCTCCAGGCCACTGCTGCAGGAAGGTTGCATACACCCGCCGCTCCATGAATGGCTGCTGGACCAGTATTACCCTGCAAGCTTGATTACATTAAAAAAAAAAATAATAATAACAATAATAATCTATGCTGAAACTTTTTAATAATGAACACATTACTGAGCCACTGTTTCCTGAAGATATCTAACTGCACACAGAAAATGCTTGACAAAAATCTGTCTCGGTGCTGACAGTGGCACGTGGTTTTATATAATTGGTTCTAGCTGGAGTGTATTGCACATATGAGCTCTCTTGTTTTGTCTTTAATTTTGTACAGTGCTCTGGGAGGCCATGGCATGAAGGGTGCTATTTACAAATGCAATTCCATTGTATTGTACTTTATTAATTATCCACCCATCTTTTTTTTTCATTTAAAAATGAAAATGCTCAAGTACAGTAATTAATTAGATTATTGTATAAAACAAACCATTTTGTTCAGTAATGCTTCAATGTTTTGTGCACTGATAATAGGTCCTGTTTAACCAGTTTAAGTGAACCCAGCTGTCAGCCCTGTTCATTGTCACAGACCTCCCCCAGGGGCCGAGGGTGCAATTAATCCTACTCAAGCATTCAAGTCCATACATGTCCTCGAGAAACACACAGTCTGCAGACAAGAATGTTTCATGAATTTATACGTCAGTAAAAGATTGATAAATAGGGCCCACCGAAACAAAACATTTCCTTCTGCACAACTTCCAGTATTTTAACTGCAATGCCTCCTTGTGGATCATTGCTAGCCTTACACCACCATGCATGCACTGGGTCACCACTTTGTGTCTTGTTAAACTGAAGGCTGTACAGTGCTGTATCTTACCTGGAATACTTTGCTCCATCAGTACTTGAAAAGAAAACCTGATGTTCTCCCCTGTATTGGTGGCTCCAGTCTCAAGCAATATCCTGTCCCTGGGGACTCCCATTTTAACAGCAACATCGGTGAAGATTTCAGCTTCTGGACGCTGCCAGACACCTGTTAAAAATATGATAAAAATGATTAATAATACATACAAAGTGGACCACTATAGGGTACCATGTATAAAAAAAAAAAAAAAAAAAAAAAAAAAAGGGAAATATGCAAATTTCAGCATTACAAGAGACAATCATATCGCATTTAAGCACAAAGCGGACGGAGCTCATTTGCATACAAACTCCAGATTTAGCTGCCAAGTTAAATATTGAGCTAAATGTTAAATCTTGTTAAGAGATTTATTTAGTTAAATATTTAGCTAAATTTTAAAACTAGCTGAGATTTAAGAATTAGTTAAATGTTAACTCTTGTTAAGAGATTTAAGATTTAGTTGAATATTTAGCTAAATGCTAAATCTTGTTAAGAGATTTAAGATTTAGTTAAATATTTAGCAAAATGTTAAATCTTGTAACTAGATTTATAAATTATATCTCAATGTACACATAAATATATATATTTTCACAACATTTATAAATCTGGGAAAAAAGACATGTTAATGGTTTTTCTTACATGTGGCACCCCATAGACCACAACTAGTAGTCAACAAACTACTTGCACGGCCGGTACTATTAGCAGATGAAATGCATTTTACTAGATTCAGCCTGATTGTCACCTGCAGTCTGGTTCCCCAGGTATCCTGTAAACAACAACCAGGGAGCCCATCCCTCCAGGAACAGGCTGGCCGATCGCTCCGCAACCCGAATATCATGGCAGCCCAGGCCAATTATCACATCACTCTGAAAGGGACGTAGCAACACGTGAACAATCTTTATATATTCCATATCCAGTCTTAGCATAAGGATCCTGGGATCAACCCAGCTTGTCCAACAGCGCCACCTGCAGGACGTGATATTGGTAGCGTCTGATATGAGAGCTTTTGCAGCAGTTGGAATATAAACCAGAGATGCATGCTCTTTGATTGTCTGTTACATGAGTGATTGATTTTCTATACAAATGACAATTTCCATCACTACAAGTCAGACAACAGATCCGACTGGCTTTGATAAAATCGTAGGTATTCAGTTGGCAGGTGTATCTGTATCCAAGCGTGTACAGATTATGAATTTTCAGCTTTTTTTTTTTTTTTTGGTAGTACAGTACACAAAAGGTTTAAATGATTTTAAAAAAGCGTGTACAGTATTTAGTTTACTTGCTTATTTTTTTATCATTTAAACCTTTTGTGTATTTCCAAAAAAGTTATCATTTTGTACATTGCAGTTATACCCTTTTCAACTAATTTTATATATATATATAATATATATATATATATATATATATATATATATATATATATATATATATATATATATATACAGAGCATCCCACACAGATTTCCTTTTATCAGCAGTGTAAATAAAATCCATTAGTAAACCCAAACCACAGTCAAACCTGAGCGAGGGGGTGGTGCATCTGAAGGTAGTTCCACAGCACCTGTGCACAGTTTTCACACACATCATCCATTCCAGTTATATCACGACCTGCAACATAAAATCCCCAGAGGAAAAGTCACAGCCAGTACTGCAGACACGATTGTTGCTTCGTCAGGTACTTACAATGACCTTTGGGATGTTGACATTCTCCTCTTCTCAGCCAGTACTGCAGACACGATTGTTGCTTCGTCAGGTACTTACAATGACCTTTGGGATGTTGACATTCTCCTCTTCTCCAATTTGAACCCTTGTATGCCGGTTTGGAATTACAATAAGCATAACAACAAACAAACATAATGGAGTGTTAGGAAGCCACTATGACAAGGCATCACAGAATGTTGTAGCTCAACGATGCAAAATATTCACTTTATAAGCACAGCTTTATGACAATCGAATAAAGTAAAACGGATAGGTTTGGTAACTTGTGCACACAAACACAAAGAGATAGATAGATAGATAGATAGATAGATAGATAGATAGATAGATAGATAGTTGCAGTATTCTCTTAGAAGAAAGGTTCAGAGCATGGTGGTACATTTTCATATCAATGGCAAGGATAATCAGCTTCATTGAATAGCACTGCTGAGCAGTGCAGTGTTACAGAACACATCATGCAAATACTAAAGAAAAAGTATTCATGCAGGATTCCCTATAGCACTTACCCAGCACTGCCGGCTAACCTCAATGCAGAAAACACCAGCTACTGCTAGGCCAATCCATGCATCTGCTTTGAAAAAAGGCCTTTAAACATATTCCTGCTCTGATATATTTTTTTAAGCTCAGGATAGATTATGTGCTTCCCTTTATTTTCATCACTCAGTGCCTGTCATCTGACCCGTCACAACGTGACTCAAGGTAGGATATCCTGAGCTCAGCTGATCGGGTCCCCGCTTACTGTCTGGAAGCAGAGTCAGCAGGAATGGAAAGTAAACATTAGTCACTAAGAGCAGAAAGGATGGAGCCACGCTGGGGGTATTTTACAGGTCCGAACTAAGCACTCAGTGCTACTCCTGTTGCTGCCTGCACTGCTTAATAAAGCTGATGTGCTTCACTGTTCCTGAATTAGCCATGTGCAGCGCACTGTCACTTTTCACTTAAATAAGTCCTTCCATATACTGTATATATGAAAAGAGGCGACTGTTCTATGCAATATGTGCGTTCTTTTTACCTCACATGGTAGCCCTAGTGCTGTAACATATACAAAGGTGTCTATTTGTTCTGAAGCATTTTCACTATAAAAAAACAGCCTGGGCCCAATAGCACAAGGCAGCAATACAGAATGCATTACACAGTTCAGGGTAAAGTACCTTACTGTACATAGTACTGTGAAAAAGTATTTGCCCCTGTCTGATTTTCTGCATTTTTTTAACACTGAATGTTATCAGATCTTGAACCAAAATCTAATATTAGATAAAAGGGACCATGAGTGAACAAATAACACAAAATGTTGGACTTATTTAGAACAAATAACACAAAATGTTGATACTTATTTTATTTATTTATTAAAGAAATTTATGCAACACCAACTGCCCCCGTGTGAAAAAGTAATCGCCCACTTAGACTCAATAATTGGTTACACCACATTTAGCAGCAATAAATGCAACCAAACGTTTCCTGTAGTTATTGATCAGTCTCTCACAGCACCATGTAGGAATTTTGGCCCACTCCTTCATGCAGAAGTGCTTCAATTCGGTGACATTTGTGGGTTTTCGAGCATAAACTGCTCATTTCAGGTCCTGCCACAACCTCTCAATGGGGTTTAGGTCAGGACTTTAACTAAGCCATTCCAAAACTTTAAATTTCTTGTTCTTCAACCATTCTGATGTAGACCTGCTTGTGTGTTTCGGATCAGTGTGTTTCTGCATGACCCAGCTGCACTTCAGCTTCAGCTCACAGACAGATGGCCTGACATTGTCCTGTTCAATTCTCTGATACAGAGCAGAATTCATGGTTCCTTCAATGATGGCAAGTCGTCCAGGTCTTGATGCAGCAAAGCATCCCCAAATCATGACATCACCACCATGCTTGACCGTTGATATGAGGTTCTTACTGTGGAATGCAATGTTTGGGTTTTGCCAGACATAACAGGGCCCATGTTGGTCAAAAGGTTCCACTTCTGACTCATCTGTCCATAGAACATTGTTCCAGAACTCTTGAGGATCATCCAGGTGCTTTTTGGCAAACTTGAGATGAGCATTCATGTTCTTCTTAGTGAGCAGTGGTTTCTGCCTTGCTACTCTGCCATGAATCACATTTTTGCCCAGTGTCTTTCTGATGGTGGAGTCATGAACACTGACCTTAGCCGAGGCAAGAGAGGCCTGCAGATCCCTGGATGTTGTTCTAGGGTTCTTTGTGACTGCCTGGACGATTTTACACCTTGCTCTTGGAGAGATTTTGGCAAGACTAACACTCCTGGGAAGATTCAATACTGTCCCAAACTTTCTCCATTTGGACAATATGGCTCTGACTGTGGTTTGGTGGAGCCCCAGAGCCTTAGAAATGGCTTTGTAACCTTTTCCGGACTGGTTGGCATCAACAACTTTTTTCCAGAGGTCTTCAGGAATTTCTTTTGATCGTGGCATGATGTGCCTCTAGAACCTGTGTGCTGACAACTTCACTCTGATGGTAAGGGGCAAAGTTAGTCAGATTTATATTGGGCAGGGCTGGCCTAAATCAGGCCTGATTGTTAACCAAAGTATTCAAACAGCTGACCCTAATTATCCCTTTAATTGGGTTGAGTTAACTAGGGGGCAATAACTTTTCACACCTGAAGATTGCATGTTTGATTACCTTGCACACCAAACAAATGAAAGAAGCACCAAATTTTGGTGTCATTTTTTCTCTCAGACTCCCTCTATATACTACTACAACCCATAAAAAGATCTGACCAAATTCAATGTGAAAAATGTGCAAAAATGCAGCAAATCACACAGCGATGCTTGTGACAGGTCCCCTCGTGGGATAATGGCGTTGGGTGCAGTGGCATGAGGCGGTCTGAGAAAAGAAAAAAAAAAACCCCGCCTGGCTGTGTTTTATTTTGAGACGCTGTTCAAGAGTTTGCTGTAATTCATTAAATTAGGATGAGAACAGTTTCAAAGCTGGAAATGATAAACAAAGTATACATTGATTTAAAAAAAAAATTGGCCGTGTGGGCGTAAATAAATAAAACCCAGTCCTTTATCGTATAAATAGCCTCGCTCAATAATAGCATATAACATTTCTCCTTACACAGTAGTCTATTGGGTGCCACAAAGTGGGCGGAGCTCATTTGCATACAACCTCCAGATTTAGCTGGGCAGTTAAATATTTAGCCAAATGTTAAATCTTACTAAGAAAGTTAATATTTAGTTATATTTAGCTAAATGTTAAAAAATCTTGAAATTAGATAAAATACAATATGTAAATTAAATCTGGCATCCATACATGTCATTCACTGTTTAAAAGTTGTCCATACATGGGGCTGTTATGTATTTACAGAAAATTGAATAAAAAACGTTTGTGCATAGCCTATTAATAACTGCTCAGAATAGCGGGGTGTCAAAAAACAAAGGGAGGTCAAATTAATAAACAGACCAATGCATAAACCTACGATGAATTTTTAAGAGAAACAGAACGGTATTTAATGAAGTTCAGCACATTTTAATAGAGTAGGTTTGTAGCCTTTTATTTTAAAACTTTTTTTTTTTTTTTTTCCAATTTTAAATACATGTTAACAAAGCTGGACATTGTCTAAAATTCAACCGCTAATAGTCAAGGTTTGTTTCACTTCTTTTCACAAAGTTTTTCATTTCAAGTAAATACATTGTAACAAGTCTAAAATAGTGAAGGCTTGAGGCAGATTATCTTTGAAGTTTTAAACTGAAGAAACCGCACCCCCATGTCAGAGACAATCGATGCTGTTTTTACACTTGCTTGGGCATCCAGATGCGTAAAACACCTAATGCAAAATGTTTTAAAATGTTAACTTAACAATGTATACAGTGCAGCCTATTATTTTTTATTTGTTGGGTTAAGAAGTATTTACATTTCTTAAACAGGTGGTTCCTTATTTTAAAATACTTTTAACATACACGCT
This sequence comes from Polyodon spathula, assembly GCF_017654505.1. NCBI lineage: Eukaryota > Metazoa > Chordata > Actinopteri > Acipenseriformes > Polyodontidae > Polyodon > Polyodon spathula. The sequence goes on along the minus strand of NC_054541.1, from coordinate 10,731,230 downwards.
AGCCAGCCTCTGTATCAGGATAATATAGTTCTGAACATACAGCCTCTGCACTTGTTAACGCTTCACATTACTGTCCATTTTTAACACTGTAATCTTGTTTGTTTTTTTTGTAATCATTTTGCAGTAACACTTCGTTTTATTTGTATACATTTTTAAGTAAATTGTAATACAGTTGTACCCTCCCCGAATGCTTATTTTATTTTTCTGAGATAAGGAATACAACACAAACTCTATACCTTTGTTTTATTTTCCATTTTACTGTAAAAAATACAACAGTACTTCTGGTCGATCCCGATTGGTTTTAAAAAAGGGGGCAGGGCACCTGTCAAAACCAAATGTTGCATTCTCATTGGTTAAATATGAACAATGGGATTACTGCCATGGTGATGTCATAAAGGAGCTTGTCTTCATTCATTGGATCTTACACAGCTTCCTATTTTGTAAACTGGTCTCATAATAAAATATATTTCTGTATAGGGCTGGCCTGTTTTTTACCTTTTTTTATTATTTGCAGCTGATCTCTTATTCTGACTTGGTTGTTTCTGTTTGCAAAATACTTTGGCCAGACACCACAGTACAAAGTCACAATAAGTACTGTGAATGTTTTAATGTCAACGGGTGTATAACAACCCTTTTACGATGGACACTATCTATTTGCATGCAATTTTATTCAAGTGTGTCAAGGACTTCTCATAATAAACAGGAAAAAGAAAAACACCATTCAGTCATTTACAAGAACGTGTGTTAATAAATATGAAAGAATGATTAAAGAAAAAAAAAACAACAATAGTATCACCAAAAACATAATGCATAGGCATGATATATTTCAAATAGATTATATATATATATATATATATATAAAAATAAAAATATCCAAATATCCATAAAACCACAGGAAGTCTTAACAATTTTAATCATTTATCAAAGCATTCAAATAATTCCTCAGATATAGTTGTGTCCTCCACGCCCATTATTTGCCAATGTGAAGGTAATACTCTTTACCACCTGACAGGCTGCCCCCCTGCACTCTCCTCTGTCTGGAGGTACCCATCGTAGAGCTGCCGGATGTGCAGTATGAGTTCCTCCACGTTGTGCCCATTGAGTGCGGATACGGGGATGATGCGCTGGGGCACTCGGCTCTGCAGGGCAGACAGGTTGGCTCGGGCCTCGGGGAGGTCAATCTTATTCCCTACGATGGCCTGCGACCGCTTGGACAGCCCGGTCTCATACTGCTCCAGTTCAAACCTTAGGTCCTGCAGCTGGGCCCACGGGTCAGGTCCAGACAGGTCCAGAACAAACAGCAGGAACCGGCAGCGCTCAATGTGGCGCAGGAAGGAGATCCCCAGGCCGCGGTTCCTGTGCGCTCCTTGGATGATCCCAGGAATGTCAGCAACTTAAAAAATAATAATCTGTATTAACACATTAGACAGCTACAATTAACACATAGTAAAAGGATAGTTAAATGTGCAATTAACATGTTAATAAATGACAGTAAAAAGGGCTGTTCATGTTAGTGTAAAATGTATGTATGGATGATTCCTTTGTTGAGTTAATATGTCATTAAATCTGTTTTGCCAATCGCTACCGGCACATCCATTTACAGTATGTATCCTTCAGCTGAAAACAACAGGCATATTTTTAAAAGGCATTCTGGCCTGGTACCAAATTGGTATTACAAAGAAAGATTGCTCAAACAGTACTTCATTGTTATTTTGAGGGGCTCATGCAAGATTATCTTTTTTCCTACTGAACAGAACATTAAATGAAGTGGGGGGGGGGGACCTGAAACAAGTTTTACTTAAAATGTACTTTCAAATGAAAAACTGAAAGCGAAAACTGTATTTAGTAAATAGATACACATTTTGAATGTTAATAATACCTGCCACTTGCTCGTGGTCCTGATACTGAACGATTCCAACGTGTGGATTGAGTGTAGTGAATGGATAAGCAGCTACGGCTGGTTTAGCGTTTGAGATTGCTCGCAAAAGTGATGACTTTCCAGCATTGGGAAATCCAACCTGGAAAACAAAGAATCTGACATTAGGAGAAAGAGAAAGGTAAATGCACATTTCAGAAAAGAAACAGACATGTTAAGTGAAATATCCACAGCACACTAAGGAAGAACTAAATAAAACTGTATCTTTTTTCTTTTTTCAACCCTTGAATGTTGCTTTTTGCAAGGAGAACTGTCAGATATCTACCATCCCAGCGTGTGCCATGGTTCGGAGCTCCAGGTGCAATACCCGCTCTTGCCCGTGCTCCCCTGGAGTGGCTTTCATCGGTGCCCGGTTCTCATTGGACAGAAAGAACCGGTTACCTTTACCACCTGTTCCACCAAATGCAGCCACATACTCCTGGCCATGTTTGGAGAGGTCTGCCACCACTGCCCCATCCTCCTTCGCTATGGTACCTAAAGGCACCTGTGACACAAAAAAAAAAAAAAAACCTACATGTAATCTACATGACAGTGTGCAACTAAAACAAATAAAATACATTGGACACCAAGACACTTACTCTAATGTAGGTATGGTCCGCATTTCGTCCATAGCAGTTTTTGCTTCCCCCAGATTCTCCGTCCATACCGCGATATAGTGGCGCAACCAGCGACAGAGACTTGATTTGTTGGTCAACTGAAACAGCGTTGATGGAGTAAGAAGAAGAAAAAAAATAAAAATAAATTACATCATTGTTGCAGAAACAGCTCTCACACTAACCTAAATCTACATTGAGCCTTAACGTGACCAGGTTGCTCATGCATGCACGCACGCTGGAATATCAATAAATGCATACCTTTTATGATGATGGCCCCCCCATCTCCTCCATTTCCACCATCTGGCCCTCCAAACTCTTTGCGAGGCTCACTGTGGAAAGTGCTTGCTCCTTTGCCTCCCTTTCCCCCTGTCAAACTCACTCTGCGATGATCCACAAAGTAGCGAGTCTGCGGACAGCAAAACAACACTTCAGAACTACAAGACCTCAGTTAAGAAACCCATAACACAACATCAATATATCTGCAATACGTTTTAATTAAATGACCCATCCTAGGTTAGTAACACTGCCACCTCAATAACTCTGGGGACATGCGTTCAACTGAGGTGTCCCCATTTGACCTAACATTTTACTTACCAGCTTCTTTTCTGAAATGTCCCTTTTGGTTTTGAGTTCTCTGGACTTTGCACAATTAACACAGCTAGTGGAGAAGTATCCGACGCTGCTGGTTATCACAGGCTCTCGTTCTATATTTGCAAATGATGGTAGCCTCGACCTTGCGGTCAACACCATGCTGCCCTGCGTTTTCCTCCTGAACAGCCGCGTGCCTTCCTGGAAAACCCACTTTCTGAGGAACAGCGCGTGGGACGTCAGGATCATCATGCGACTCTATCAACACAACAAAGTATGATGTTTAAAATGTAAATGGCAACATTAGATGTTTAAAATGTTTTGCATTTAAATGTTGACAACATGCGTTAGGTTATTTTGCAGTGCAGCTAAATTCTGTATCTGTAACTGAACTTTAGCACCGCACGAATAAACAATAGTGTCCAGGTCTAGGCAATCAAAGGACTGGACAAGTTAGGGTTAGGGTTGGGGTTGGGGTTGGGGGAGCACGTACCTTGTGACGACATTTAGTGCCCTGTGCGTGACTGTGTCCAGTATACAACTACACAAACAAACATTAATAATAATAATATAATAATAATAATAATAAACTCCGGATGTATTCTGAGCTGTGTCTTTGTGTTATTTTTTTGTTTTTTGTTTAAAACTGTCAAACCGGAGAACCCGTTTTAAATATTTTAACGATCATTTGAAAGGTCCTCGTTAACACTGCAGGTGTCGTATCTGTTTCCAGTGAATGAAGCTTACTTTTAAAGTACATTTCAAAAGCCACTTACCCGTCTCGTCTGCTTTACTTCTGCTCACACAAACATGCAAAAGGACCTGCCGACTACGGCAAGCACCGAGGGAAATAGATTGGTACTAAGCGCGTTTCGGTATAGTCGAAAAACGTTTTGCTTTTTCAAATTCAGGTTATCACAGGTTGTTTTTGAAACACTGTAAATGTGTGCTTATTCATACCTCATGGGGAGTGATCAGAGAATACTGAATATATACTACAGTAACATCATTTTGGTGCATTGATTTTTGCATGTTTTTTTCTGCATATATCACCTTATTTCTTAACTTAATCATATATTGTGTAGGCCTATTGTGTTACTTATGAAAAAACGTCAGAGGCAGGAAATTATTATCATTATTCAAAGTTTTTTTTTTTTTTTTTTTTTTTAATTGTAATTTATTTTAAGGTCCATCAGAACAGCATTGGCTAACGCTTCTTGTTTAAAAGCACTTGTGAATGTATTGTTTATGAGAGGTTAGGCACCAATAGACCTGCTTACAGCCTGACAGCATATGTGGGCTTCTTCAGGTATCTCAATAGCACTGACCCAAACCACTACCCCTGCAATTCAGACCCGGCCTCTTTCAAAATTAGATCGGTGACTACATCAAAAACACCAAAATTAAACTTGAATTCAAAAACAGACATCCATAGTCAGAAGTTTCAGGCTCTATTCAACAGAACTCTTGGCAACAAAGCAACACAGAAGGTGAAAGGTGATTTTATTATTTTAATATTAAACAGTACCAAAAAACAAACAAAACAAAACAAAACAAAAAAAAAAAAAAAAAAAAAAACATTTTACTAACAGGCAATGCAGTACAATTTACATGTAGATAAAACATTCATATTTGGTCAATGGTCAAATCATAGTGTTCTCTCTCTTACCAATGGTTTACAGTTATTACAATTTTACATTATAAAGAGCTTTTCAAAATAAAACAGCATTACTATAGGAACTAAAAAAAATCGGCTTTTGCAACAAGTCATGTAACATGATTAAAATAATCACACTATTGTCACAGTACAGGGTGTAAAATGACATAGCTGTCTGACAGCCAAACACAGCAAGCTGATTAACTCTTTGTGCTGTTATTTCTTGTGGTAAATAAAATGTCGGCATCATTGTGCATTTTGTTCTAGTAAAACAATCAGTAGTTGCCATGCTGTAGTTTAGCTACCTTGTGATTTCTGAAAAAAACACACAGGGCATACAATATCTTGCCATGAGGTGTAACAATAAGGCGAATGTGTCTATAGAACATTGGATCAAACTGGGCCTTTGAGTGCTGATGATGGGCAAACTGGTTACCAGGCACAGGCAGTTCAGCAAAGTTGTTTCCATTTGAGTTTGGCACTACAGTTTAAACAGCATGGCAGTAGTGCTGGAGATCAGAGAAAGCAGTGAAGTCAAAATTAGTCACCATGGTTTCAATGACAACAAAGGTCTTCTTTCAAACCCACTCAGGGCAGGTAACAGGGCTTATACACGATGGGCAACCAACACTCCCATGGTACAGCTGCCCACAGGACTGCCACGTACAGCAACAGACTAAGCAGCCCCTGTTTGCTGTTAACTCATTTAGAAGTTGCATTATTCCTCTGTGAGGCCTCTGTCTGTTTTTTTTTTGTTTGTTAAACGTGTAGCATACAAACATCGATTTTCACAAACACACATCCACATGAGAATGTTTCTCTTAACCAAAGCTGAATTACAACATCGTTACAAGTGTGGCATTAATAAGTAAAGAAATAAAGAAACAATCACAGTAAAAAAAAAAAAAAAAAAAAAAAAATTGCACCTTAACTGACACATTAAAGATTTTAACTTCAATGGGACGCCAGTGAGAAAACTGCTGAAAAATGCTGCTGGTGTACATCCCAGTCAACAGGGTACGCAGTATTTTCGGTAAACGAACAAAACAATATACACATTTAGGCATGTATCTAAAGGCATTTTTTTGTTGTTGTTGTTTCAAACTGTATTCATTTATCAGTTATGACGCTTAATACTAGCAAAACAAAATCAAGTGCTTTATGTAAAACTACCAATTTTCCCTAAGACCTTCATATTTATTTATTTATTTATTTTATGCTCCAACAAGCTTATGAAAATTCTGTCAACTGGGAATACAACAATGTAGGGCAACCCAGTGTTCCTCACACAGAAGTTAGTGGAAAAACCACCATGTACATTCAACAGTGTGACACAAGCATTGGACACTATTAACACATCACAGCAGCCACCACCCTTTGAAAAGGAGATTTCCATAAGGAATCTGGTGCTTGTCAAGCTAGTTTCTTGTGCTTTTTTTAAAAAATGTTCTTCTGAGACACACTGTGGAGTCTGCAACCCTGAGTCCTCTCACACAAAAATATTATATCAGTCAGTCATACCACTACCTGTGTACTTCTAAACCAATATAGACTGCAGCACAGCTCAGAAAAGAACTTGGATACCCCCCTGGTAAAGCGACAGTGGAAGATTGAACACAACATGTAGAAGAAAAACAGGTCCTTGGATATAGATATAGGACACCCAGCCCTACACGCATACCTAGAAGCTTGACAATTTTTCACAAGTTTTTTATTGATCAATTCTGTCCACCAGTGCTGATTTACTGAGCAGTTTTAGTGCCAATAAATGCAATAAAATACAGTGTGGAGAGGCCTGCATTAAAGCAAATGAAGTTTCAGTGAGGCAGTATTAAGATCCAGTACTGTTTATATCACTAGTGAAAACCCCACTAAGTATTATAAAATATAACTGTTGCCACATAGCGTTATAGTTTTCAAGATGAAAACTATTGGATAACTATGGTATGGCACAACATTTAGTTTTCTTATTTTAGTATGGCGTATAAGTGTTTTGGTTGCAAATAAAACTTCAAGTTACCTAAATATTACATAATAATAATAATAATAATAATAATAATAATAATAATAATAATAATAATAATAATAATAATAATAAAATATGTGGAACTATAGTATTCCAAAATATACATTCTCAAATAAATAAATTTATTATTGAACTAATGGTTAAAAACAGGACTCTATAACCTTTCATAGCAGAATAAATGTACACACTGGCTATGCAGATCAAACAAGGAGTTCGGTGGGAAGTATATCTGCATTTGCAGTTAGTGCTCAATCCATAGCAGAGTCTTGAGTACACACCAGAGGTGTTTGACACATGCTAGGCTGTATCAAGTACAGGATCCTGTTTTTTTTAGGGGAACATTGCCAATTACAGCACAGGGTTTTGAAGTCACTGTCCCATAGCTCAAAATTAGCAGGAGAATATCACTTACTAACAGTGTTAAGTACTACTGAGCTACACAACCTCTGAGCTACAACTGAACATGGAGTGACAACCCCAGACTCACCTCTCCCAGCAGGAGTCACTGCTGGGATGGATGCTGAAGAAACTGATTAATGAGTCAGTTTGATCAAATTTACCCCACCAGGATAAACTACAGCTGGACTTTATTGGAGCATTTTACAGTACTGGGGAATAACCCCAGAATGCATGAACTATCAATCACCTGGGATAGCCCTATAAATAGGTGGTTGATGCAATTCAGGTAAATTCAGTAGTGCTGTTAAAAGTTCTAACAAATCCAGTGGTAACAATATGCCGGCAGGGTATAGGTTAATAAAATTGACAGCTAACTCTTCGAAAGCTTATTACCACTGTCAACCTTTCTAGATGAACAAAATTATAAAGCTGAATTCCAGGATACCTTTCCAAATCAGGACTGCCAGATTACAGCTGCAAGATACTTCTGCTTAGTTCTCCTCTGAATTTCCGAACACAGCATCAGAGGATTGAAGTGAGACTATTAGTGACTTCGAACTTGTGTTCACCTTTACATGTTTTGAACGGAAACAGGCCGGGCAATATCCAACACGAAATGAGGAAAAAATGCTCATGAATCTGCTATACAAAGTGACAGATCAACACAGAACACTCAAAGAAAAAGCAAAGAAAGGAGTAAAAAGAAAACTGTTGGTCTGTTCATCCATCAGAGGCTGAGCGGGGGAGTGGGGAGTGCTTTACTTTCTACTGCTGATAGTTCCCATACTGGCCCTAGAGAAAGAGACAAGAGTTTGTGAAAACAACACAATGGTATAATGGTTCAGGCACTGGTTTATCTTGCTTGTTTTTACTGGTATTGTTTACAGGTTCTAAACTAATAAAAAGACAGAGATGGCCCCATTACAGACAGAATGAAGGTTATGTTTGTCAGACCCATTATATTTCACACAGAAGCACTTATAAATACAAACACGCTAAGGCAGGTTAGACTCTAAACCGCAGGAGCTCAGTAAAATTCCACCTTGGTAGTTTTATGGCTATGTTGAAAATTACAAAGACGTTCAAGGGAGTTCAAGAAGCCTGTAAAGTCTGTACGACTGAAACGCATTATCTTCAATGGCTTTAATGCATGTGCAAGGCAGGAGAGCTGTGTTTGAGCTTCATGTTTTGCCCACTACCCTGGAGACCTGTTTCAAATGCTTTGCTCTTTTGTCTGGTAAGTTTGAACACTATTGTGTATTGCATATCACACATTGTAGTTTTTAACTATAAGTGATTTCCCCCACAAACCAAACCGTGGTTTTACAACTACCCTATTTCCACAAGGCAGAGAGCTTTTGTATATGGTGTTACAGTGTTACTCTCAGGTCCCACCTGCTCGTATGCGTAAGGTCTCTGTTGCTGTGCGGAGGATGCAGTTTGGGAAGCCCGGTAGGAGCTGTACTGCTGTCCCTGTCCCTGCTGGTAGCCCGAGTACTGTGAAGACGCTCCTTGAGCTGGGCCTGAGGAGAAGGGAGGCTTTAGGGTGGATCTCTTTTTATTTTGAACCAGCTAAACCTCACTTATACCTGGTGACCGGCCTTATCCTTACCGTAACCCTGCTGCTGTCCAGCGTAGCTCTGCTGGCTGGGGTACTGCTGCTGTGTGAATGCCTGCTGCTGGGTGGAGCCCTGCTGGTAAGACGCCTGCTGTTGGCTGTACTGAGAGTTTCCTACAGAGAGACATGGAAACAGTGCTTGTAAAAAGATGTATTGGCTTGTAGGAGAGGCATCATGTTGTTATCACAATAGGTCACTGTTGTGAAGGAGATGTCTGTTTCAAAGGTTTTATCTTTCTACGCTATGGCTACCCCTACTAATAACAATGAATATCAACATGAATTAATTCAATGACTGGATCTGCAAAGTGGTCCACCACTATTTTGTAAGGAACAGTAGCCTTGAACCTCCCCGGCAGTAACTTGCTCCTAGTTGAACCAGTTGAGAATTGCACGTAAAATTCAAGAATTCTATATCAGTCAGACATTGGGTCCAATAAGAACATTGTATTGAAGCTGATGTTTATCATTCAATTGCATTTCTTGTTTTACAAATAAAGATTGCTTCGGTTCTCTTTATTAGCTGTTTATTACACAGCACTCAGTGTCTTTGTTCAGTGCTGTTCATTCGTTTGATTTATTTATTCAAATCGTCTTCAGTGGAAACACACCTCCTTCGTAATAGTGTTGGGACGACTCCTCGAAGGTCCGCTCATAGCTCTGCTCAGGGTATGAAGACTGCTGATAGGCATATTCTCCATGGCCTGCAAAACAGCAACAGAATGGGAAGGAATGATACCCTGGTATTCCACTCTGGGAGCAAGGTTAAACTGAGCCTGCAGGACACAGCAGGGCACCGATGAAGAGGCAAGCAGACCTGGGATTGGACTAGAGTTCAAACCCTGATCAAATTAAGCATTGCATTCATAAAACTTCTTTAACAGTCTAGAAACATTTCATGAACTCATTTGCAGTTTTGACATATCTATGTCCAATAGCAAAAAATAATGATTTACAAAGAAAAAAATACTGAGTTACAAAGAAAAAACAATGTGGAGTATTCAAGTTGCTATTAAACCCACTGGCAATATTTTTGACAGCATGTTTTCCGCTATGCATGTTTCACTGCATTACAACTGGAATAAGTACTGCAGCTTTGTTTCAATATGATTTCTGGTTCATCCAGACCTAATGCATTCTATTAGAAAGTCTGGATTGATTGATTTGTATTTATTGGATAAATAAACACCAACACATTCTGGTTGGATGAGGATGATGCACAACAGCAAGGAAAACTGGCTAAAGGACAGCACTGTGGTATTAATCCTTCATCCCAGTGTATCTTCTGACATCAAGTCAACTACCACAGCCTATGACACACACGGCAATCTACACAGAGGGCTCTCTAAAAACCTATCATTTCTAAGAGGGGAGAAGGTGACAATTCAGATGCAGCTTGTGCAATATGATGGATGGTGTGTCTGTGAGTCAGTGGGACATTTTGGAAGACACATGAACAACATGCACAGGCAGATAAACAAAAAATAATCCCTGGAAAACTCTCACAAACATACCTGTTTAATATCTAATCGAGGGCAGAGTAGCAATGCCAGCAATGTAAACAGATATAGCGCTTTTTTATGGAGAGTTACATATTTCTTAGCAAGGTGCAAAAAAAAAGAATGTTTACGTCTGATATTTATTCCTCTGTCTTCATTTTACTATCTTCACTTCTAGTGGAATATTTAAATAACACAGTGTCGTAATGTGACCGAATGTTGTAACTGCAGCAAGACTTCAGAAAGGAAACCAAATCTGATTTTATTTTTTTTCTTCAATAAATATATATACATACAGATATGCCAGTTGGCACATTGAGACCAAATGTAATGTCAGAGGGTCCCAGGTGTAGAAATTTAATAAAAAATAAACATAGACATAAAAAAAAAGACCACAAATGATGTGTGATGGAGAATAATGAGAAATCATGTCATTACCATCGGGGTAATATTGCTGGTTAATGGGCTCGCTGGAGCTCTGACTGTGTCCATACTGCTCTCCGTAGAACTCCTCCTGCCCTAAGTACTGCGCAGCAGATCCTGAAACAGGGAACAGACAGCGGCACACCAGGATTGGGTAATCAGCTGATTTTACCAATGTTGGATTCTGGATGCTTGTGGGGGCGCCTGTCACAAACTCACTAACAAATGTCATGAACAGCTGAATATGTGTAAGGGTTTAATGTGTATTTAGATTCTGAGAAACAGACCAAGAACGGTCCTTAAAAAAGACATTTAGTAATAAATGGATTTATCCATAACCATAAAACAAATAGAAGAAAAGTCAAGGAGATAAAAGTTTACCCATACTCTCTCCATCAGTGGTACAGACCATTGCTGGTAAAGACCACTTCAGTTCTCTTACTTGTGATCAAATAAAAATTTGGTTTTCTTTCAAAACATTATCGTGCAATTTTAACTACTAACAATCATAATTATGTAGATATTTGTCAAAAAAGACTTCAATTTTAAGAGCTTGTGGTCTATAAATCTGTCAACCCTTGGAAAAGGTATGTGCACCAAATTCAATTTGCCACCCCCTTTAAATGTATTTATTTATTTATTTTGTTATAAAGGTCCCATAATTACATAATCTGGCCACCAGGTGTCACAAAGATGAAAAACAATGCTAGGCAAAAATGAACCTGCACATTTACAAAATCATCTTTGAACTGAGTTTTCTACTGTTGCTCTTTTTGAGTCATAACTTTAAAGAACACAGAGGGTTGCATGGGTGTTAATGAATACTAAATAAAGTATGGAGATGCATACTTGCAGGTTATCCTGAAAGTTACTTCTCTGAGAACTTATTGACCGCTTTGTCTCGTGTTTCTGTTTTATCATCAAATAGTTCAGACAGTGAGTGGAACGCTAAGGGTTAAAGTGGCTTAGGGGTATACTGTCAGTGTTCAGTAGATTTGAACTCTGCCATTTTAATGCAAACAGTTTTAATAGAACTACGGAAATAAAGGGACATGAACAGCTTTCAAAAGCTCAATATTATTTGCCTCACTGAACAATTGTATTATAGGAGCCCATTCACAAAGCTTTAATTCATGAGTAATTTAAAAGAAGTCATGCACTTTTAAGAAACCAGCAGCTGAATGGAACAGTTTGATGAATATCAAACTGTAATTTAATCATATAAACAGAGTGTAAAAACATTGCATGTGCTAAAGCTGGACTGACAGGGCCCCTTATCTTAAAGAATAGAATAACAATAAAATAATAATTATTACTTTACATTGTTTGAACAAATGCAAAAGTAAAGAAGCATGAAATGAAATGTGCAGGGATCTTACTTTCTAAACCGAGGGATAAACACTACAACACTTCCTCTGAAACACACAATTAGCTGCATTAATGTCACTTAAAATAAACAAACCAAGACCAACATCGATATGTGTTCTGGGGGAAATTTGTCCATTTAGAGGACATTAACCCATTAAGTACCACAGTATGTTTTCTTTCAAAAAATCAGAAACTGTATTTATATAATTTGATACATTTAATTTAGACTTAAATTTTGCAGTAAAGTTATCATAACCATATAGTTCAGAGAACATCAAATAACAGTCAGACGCCAGTTAAAAATGCTCCAAAAAAGTACAAGCCTGTCCTTAAATGTGGACAACAGCACTGAATGAGTTAATAGCTCGGAACTTCAGCATACGTTCCTCTGTGGTGCAAAAGCACTATCAAAACTGCTGGTCACATGTTACACAGAATATCTGGAGATCAGGGATAAGCCACAGAGTTTTCCCAATGGGAAATCCCGCTGGATTGCGTCCCAGGATTACTCCTCAAGATAAGTGATTAATGCAATCCAGGAGCATTCCCTGGTACTGCATAATGATCTAAAACCCTGCAGTGTTAATCCTGGCAGGGCATAGGCTGCTCAAACCAACCACTAAGTAAAGTAGACCAACGCGTCTTCTGATGCTTTCACTAGCGTTATCAGTACTGACCGTGCAAAAAACCTGTACCGATTCAATTTGAACTCAGACTGGCTGGCATTTTGCCTTCCTCTGGCTCTATTTTTCTCATCATTAGCAAGAAAGCGCAACAAATCCTGTCTCAGAAACATACAGGTGCTCATTTACATTTAAATGAAGAGCATCAGTAATCATGTCATCTTAACAGCATGGAGGATGTTCAGTGATAACAGGAAATGAAGATGTTGAAAAACGAATGCAGTTACAGCACCTAATTAACAATGATTTCATTTACTTGAACATAGTGTGTTTCTGCTAAAACAAAATTATTTCTCATTGCATGAAAGTGTATGATGATTTTCATGCACAAACACACACTGACAAGCACAGATGCGTAAACGTTGCACGTTGATTCTACAGTGATCTGTGCCACCTAAGACTTGGTTACAGTATTGAATACTGCAGGTTCGAAAATGTGCTTCACAAGACAGTCAAAGCAATGAAATTGAACAGTTTTGAATTCTAAATATGTCAACATCAGACCCTTTAAAACCAGTAATGGACAATGAATGCTATGTGCAATGGACTCACAATGTAATCTTTACATCCAGGCACGACCATTATGCCAAGCATGGCACTGTGCTGTTACGGTACCCTCCCAGGGCACACTGGGGAACACAGGAATCTATTTTTAGGTACAAACTGACAAAGGCAGGTCGATGATTTACAGAGAGTGGGACAAGAAGTGACAGCTGCAATAAATCTTACTGCGTTTCTTAAAGTTAGAAACAGATCTCTCAGTGGCCTACTTGCTCTGCGCTATTAAAAGCATCCAAAGACTCTCTGGGATATCGAACATTCAGCTCAGTTAGAATGAAAGATGTGAAAGTAAATGTTGCAGATATTCTCTGGGGAAAAACAACTACTGGAACTTAAATGAGTAGTTATTGACATTTCAGTATAACTGCAGTTGAATGGTTTTCAATGTTGTTATGAATAGTGCACATTAACTTTAACTGCAGGGCAGCAACTAGATTCAAACAATGTGGCAGGGAAACTGTTACTGGCACTTGACTGAGATAATTATGACATACCGCTGTATACCAAAATGTAAAGAAACTACCTCAAAGTGTGTAGTCCTTTTCATCAATATGGCCACAGATTAAAACAGTGTAATGACTCTCCAGTAATGAAACTTAACTGAGAAAATCATAAGATACAACCTCTATACAGCAGAAACTTAACAAGTCACATGACCTCATATGGCAGCCACAGTGGGTCCAAGGGTAAATATCACGGTCACTACTAATACCTTGCTTTATAAGGAATATTTTTATAAAATGTAGATTGCTGAAGCAGGATTGTGTCTTTGTTTGTATTCAGCAAAAAAATATATAAAATAAAAACTGAACTGAAAGCTCACAGGAAGATAGCCACCCCTTACCTTGCTGTGAGGGTCGGTAGGTTCCCATGGGCCTCTGGGCCATCATGCTGTTGCCTTGGTTACCCTGTCCCAGTATTCCGATGGGCTGCTGCCCCTGGTAGTGTTGGCTTCCGGCTTGTGCTGAAGTGTAATGGGATGTTGCGGCTTGTTGGTGCATCATTGTGACTAAAAACATTATTACAGAAATGATATTTTGAACTCTTTACCTCCTGGTGCGAGTAACTTCCTACTACCTTGCCCACTGATAACAACTGCTTAGAAAAATTCTGGTTGAACAAATAAGTATTCCGTGAGAATTCTTTCAGTATGTCCTGTTCAAGTATGGTACCTCAATAAATGCCCTATTAAACAAGGCATTAAGTTAAAATGGACACCAATTCAGTTAGATGCTGTAATGAGCCATGCATTTATTGATTACTGTCCCTTTAGGTAATGGTTATAAGGCAGAGCTGTGCAGGCTTGCATTAGCGATATCTGGAGTAACATGGGTCAACTAGAGGGTTAAAAGAAGTACTTGACTCTGTGAAATGTGTGTTATAGAATTGAACTGCTTTTCTGCTGTATGTATGATCGAAAGCATTGAAGCTTTGCTGCTAAGTCCAAAACCAAAGATATAAAGTGTTTGGCCTCACCTTGATTGGACTGCATGTTGAGGTTTGTCCGAGAACCATAGTTTCCCATGGACTGGCCCTGGCTCTGCATCTGCATGCTCTGTGACGAGGACACTGAGTGGCTGTAGCCCGTGGCCGAGCCATGGCTGCTGACTGGCATGCTCATGGAAGTGGTGGGGAGGGACGTCTGTCCAGACTGCTGCATGGACACATGGTTTGGTCCTAAGACAGGACAGAAAGACACGAGCCTGTATCAGATACATCTTAACATTTCCCATCAATGACAGAAAGAGAAAACTTTTCTCTACTGGGGGGAAGACAACTTATATAGCTTTTTTGCTTTACTGTTTCACAAATAATCATGAGTCCCACTACTGGCAACATAGGGCAGCAGAGCACATATTCACTGGAAATGAAATATTGCATCTAGGTTGGGCATTAATCTAATAATAATGTAAACCACTGTTTATTTGTACGCCATTGATTTTAGCTGATGTGTCCATTTAATCGCAAACTCAAAAGGTCACCAGATTCACAACGTACTGTATGCTACACAATACAACAGATATATTTACTGCTGATATAAAGGAATATAGCAGTGAATACAGTGAGTGGACTATGTTGTAGTAAAGATGGGTAATTTTGGCAAGTCTACAAGCCTATTAGCATAATATTGTCTCACCCTTTGTGTAATATTTCTCAGAAAGCATACCATTGCTCATCTGGTTTTGCATGAGAGAGGTGGGAGGGAGGCCAGTCGCCATGCTGTCATTCAGATTGTTCTGGGAATGGAGAGACTGGTTTGATGCACTCTGACTGATGCCTCCAGGACCCATGTTCATATTCTGGGTGGGAGGCTAAATGTGGTAAAGAGGAGAATCAGGCACTGCAGGACTGGCAAACATGTTTGTCTTTACAATCAGTGTGAGAGAACTGCTCCTAATTTTGCAACATAGCTGGGTAAATAGCTGGTCATTCATCTGTTATTAATTGTCTTACTTTATTGTACAAACACTGTTTATACTGTATAATAAAGTAGAGGCGGTTGTTGTACTCCAGAAACTGAGACTAAAAGACTAAAGCAGTGCAGGATATCTCACAAGTATTCCATTATATCTCCCCCAGCAGTCCTAAGGGCGTCAGTGCCTGGAAGCCAAAACGTTCTCAAGCGAATGCAACTTTCTGACGTCTATTATGACAAGATTACCATTGCTCTATAATGTATAGGTCTATCTATAGGAATCATATTGGGAAGGCTGAGGAATCCATACATGCATGTATTTGTTCAATTCAATCATTTTGTTATTTCTAACAGTACCGGATTTAAAACAGAAAAGACACACTAATGTTGCGTTCCTCTTAGTCCCAGTTAGTAAAGGTGAGGGGGACAATTACTTACTGCAGGTAACAGAGACTGCATGTTCTGATTGGAGTCTGCTATTGTAGCAAGGTAAACCAGGTTTCTGTGCAGTATTTGCTGATATCTGAAACAAGATGCACCAATAATTTGCTCAATTAGGAGTTGCATCAATATTTTTCATGAAAAATGCTCATTTTCAATGTATCTCTTGCAACACACAGACTTTGGCCTGTGCGGTTTTATTTTTCGAACACTTAAAGCAATAGCTGTGTGCTTTGAAAACAGGCTGCGCCTACCTGTTGTATAGAAATAGTGTAGCTTTATATATATATATATATAAATCCTGTGTAACACAGCTGATCCCAATAGTACACACGGTTGCAAAATGACTTTCACTAGATTGCAGCATGTTAGCAGTCCGAGTATTACCTGAGACGTTAAACGGTTAAACATTAGTATTACCTCCAGTGCATGTCCGGTACTTACTGAGTGCATTCCGCTGTTTTTCCCTTGCTCTGGTAATCCATAATGCACTGTATCAGATGGTGGTTTTCATCCAGCATCTTAAAGGGGAGAAACAAGACACAATGAAAAGATTAATTTCCCCAGGCTTTATAAACATCTCAGTACGCAAGTTATTCTCTCTGGATGCTACAGAAATGCAAAAGCTTTTTATTTTCTGTACATGCACTTCAGCAAAGATGCCCCTAATAATTCTCCTGTAGGATAATACATTAACTATTGCCTCAGAAGCACACATTTCCACTGTATTGTTTATATAAATCACGTTAATGTGACCCAATACACTAGGCTTCATTGCATAAATCGCGTGCACTAATAATAGCTCACTTTCTCAAATTGACACCAGGAAATATATATATATATATATATATATATATATATATATATATATATATATATATATATATATATATATGCGGTTTTTGGTTAACACCCACACCTGAAATAAGTTGAAACATCAAAATTCACGAAAATTAAGTGCTTTTATTTTTTCAGTAGCTGTTCGAAAATATTTGACACTGATTGTGTGTGTGCGTTTTTTTTTTTTTTTTTTTTTTTTTTTTAACAAAATAACAAAAAGAACAATAATCACACAAGTCACGTTTATTGTTAAGTTCGATGAAAAAAAAAAAAAATCAAAAGCAAGGCATTGTAAGTTCCAGTAGTATTCTGCAAATACAATATCTGGGTCAGCTGGCTCTCCTAGACTGCATAAACTGGCAGCAAAGAGGGAGGGGTGGGGATGATTGCCCTTTCATCACTGCTTGCCACCTTCTTTCTTCGTCATCATTCATTCATCAAAAAAGGGCACCGAGTTTATGCATTGAATTTTCTATGCTGAACACCACAAACCAGCTACTGTCTGTACATGTTTAGGGGTTCCCGACAGTGAGATTCCAAACAAAGGTTTATATAATGCTAGTCAGTAACGGTATCTACACACACCTTCCATTATCAATCATGTAGCTCTGAAGGCTTAACTGCGTAGCACAGTGGACCTGCTCATTGCTCATCAACTGACTTTAGCGCTCTTATTTTTGTAAAGACACGTTCACTCATCATTTTAAAATATACCTGCAACTCATTGCCTCAAAATAAGTTACATTTCTAAATAAAAAAACAGTGGTACAATAGTACATGCCTGTAACATTGGTGGCATGCATTGCAATGTGTATGACATGCAGTTACATTACCTGCACAGGCTGTGTTGTTATTAGACGGTGGTTATCTGAAGTCTATTCACGTTTTCCTACACTTATATTTGATTGCGTTTATGCACGTTTTAGTTATTTCCACTTGCATTATATATATATATATATATATATATATATATATATATATATATATATATATATATATATATATATATATAATTGTACAGCCAGTTATCATGATTCACTATGGCAAGTAGGTTCAGAAGGACACTGCACCCCGGCTTTGTTCAGCGTATATAGTTGCCCATCTTCTCTATGCCTGAAATGCACTACTTTTCCACCACATCAAGCACCTAGCGAAGTATAAATACCGCGCAACAGCAATGTCACAAACAACCAGCTCCACATTACCTTTTGTATCGTCTGCTGGGTCACCTCCCCTTTGCTCCTCGGCCGAGCTGAAGCAAATGCAACAGACATTTTAAAAAGGCTTGTTTTTTTAATTCTAATATTTTATTATCTAGCTCCTATATTACTGACCAAGGGTTCCAATTCTGTGAAAAAGAGGGGGGACGTTCCATAAAACCTGGTCTATTCCAAAATATATATATATTTAATAATGTAGTTTAAACAAATATAAATTACATGAATGATATTTTTAACTCGGTTGATAAAAAAATAACCAAGAATATCCGTAAATATTTAGAGATTAAAATATTAAAATTCCATCAAGTAATACTGAAATACCTCTAATTAATTTGGTACATTCCATTCTCACATTTCCAAGCAAGCCCGTCCTCTGATTCACAACATATTTTCCGCAAATTCCTTGGCGTAGACAGCGGAGATGTGTTGCAAAATAGACGCAATAAATGATGCCCGCACGTAATGTGAGTGGAAACTCCCGGAAGAGGCGCTGCCGCATGATTTTGCTGTTTTGAGATTAACCGCTACTTTCAGTTTTGGTTACACATACGTTCCGCGTTTGCCAGTTCTTCTTTAAAAACACAATTTTTATTATTATAATTATTACCTGTATTACTCAACTGAGATGAGTTATGACCGGGCCATTACCGTCTTTTCCCCGGACGGTCATTTGTTCCAGGTAGAATATGCTCAAGAAGCTGTGAAGAAAGGGTCCACTGCGGTAAGAGATGGGCACTAAAACTTTTACTTTTTATCTCCAGTGCCCTTCATTTGTGAACAGTGGAACCTGTTTAACTGTTTACGTCAATTAATCACTGCATATAGGACTGTTACTGGAGTACCGACAGCGCTAAATGTGTAGAGAAACCTTACTATCGTATTTTTCTGATGGTTTATTGTGAAAGGTACCATTGCATATGCACACCTGGGCACGCGATACAATTCCAAATTGGTTGTTCTTGACAGATAATAATAATAATAATAATAATAATAATAATAATAATAATAATAATAATAATAACAATAGCTGGTGCTGAACGAAGACAATCAGCGAAATGCAAGTTATTTATAAAACCTGCCTGTTTTCCCACGTGCATTTCATAAATTGTATTTTTTGTTACTGTTGAAAGTATTGGTGGTAACCGCCATCAAATCTGGCGTTAAAAGGAGGACCATTGAAGTCAAAGGAAATTAGTATGTATGCAACATTTCTCTTTCTAAAGGTTTTAAACTAGTTACCTCGCAGAACGTTTATATTCCCGAAAACAAACAAAAATAACCCTTAAATAAATCTTAAGTACAGTAATAACGATATCTTAAAACGTTAATGTTTTCTTACAAAGTTACTTAAGTCACCGATTGTTATCTTAGTAATTGCAATTGTAATAATTAACATTCCCCCTAATTTAATAGATTAAAGTCCTCCCCAAGCCACATTTATAGTGCACTGGTGGAGCTGGAAGGTAAGCGGTAGAGAAAAGCGCCTCAGATGTCATGTTGCCAGTATTTGGTCGGCGGTAAACAGTGAAATCTGGTTGTATTGCAGGTTGGAGTGCGGGGAAAAAACATAGTTGTCCTTGGAGTTGAAAAGAAATCAGTAGCCAAACTGCAGGATGAGAGGACAGTGCGCAAAATCTGTGCTCTGGATGACAACGTCTTCATGGCCTTTGCAGGTAAAGCTTTTGACTAGTGTCACTGATAT
This sequence comes from Polyodon spathula, assembly GCF_017654505.1. Taxonomy (NCBI): domain Eukaryota; kingdom Metazoa; phylum Chordata; class Actinopteri; order Acipenseriformes; family Polyodontidae; genus Polyodon; species Polyodon spathula. The sequence goes on along the minus strand of NC_054541.1, from coordinate 10,711,257 downwards.
CAATAGCACTCATCTGGGAATATCTTACCCAAGACATCAGCAGGCAGTTCCAGATTAGTTCTAATCAAAGTCTATGAAACCACCTGTTGGATACCCATTTGGCTAGTAATTGAGGAACATATCTCAAACATGCTAATTATAAATATGACACTGCATGCAATACCGATTAAGTTATTATTCGTTTAATGTGCTGGAAATCTGCACACACCATTCTCTAAAGGTATTGGTTCCTTGCATATTGTTTTTTATATTATCAGCTTATTAACACCACCTCGTCATATATTGATTCTGGAGTGTGTGCTGTGGGCACTGGGGATATTGTGCTCACTTACACAGCCAGCAATGAACTGTTAAAGAGTTATCAATGACTTAGTTATGATCCCCAGACTCATTAGTTTTAAGCTAGGTCATTTATTATTTCATCTTAAATGCTTTTTTTGTGCTACAGTGTTTTGTTCCCCACCTTGCTTCGAAAAGCAGATTCCTTTTTATTACAGTAATTACAGGTGTCTCATTAATTCATTTACAGGGCTTACAGCTGATGCCAGGATTGTTATAAACAGAGCTCAAGTTGAGTGCCAAAGCCACAGGCTTACTGTGGAGGACCCTGTCACAGTGGAGTACATCACACGGTACATCTCCAGCCTTAAACAGGTAAGCACCTTCTGCCAGGAAGAACAACCACCCATTTCCAAACTTGTGTAAACAGGAAATGTTGGAATGCAGGAATAATAATAGGCTTGTGACTGAACGATGATGTGCTTTTGTTCTCTCATCAGCGTTATACCCAAAGTAATGGGCGCAGGCCTTTTGGGATATCCTCCCTCATAACGGGTTTTGACCTTGACGGAACCCCACGGCTTTATCAGACCGACCCCTCTGGCACTTACCATGCATGGAAGGTAGGTCTGCATTAGCAAGGTCATATAGGCCAATACATTGGACTACAGAATGTAAATGACTTATAAAAACAAAAGTACAAGATACAAAGATACTAGCAACCCACCAGAAGAACAGTGGTTTATACACACACACACACACAACACTAGATTTGTAAATATGTACAGTATAGACTAGGAAGGGGACACATTGTCCTATCAACAATTTGTTTCTGTACCAGCACGGTAAGGGGGAGACAACAACTTTATATGTTAGTAACAACTGATATGAAATTAGTAAAATTTGTGATTTTGCAGAAGAAATCGAGGAGGTGCAAAGTGAAAACTGTAGCACAATAAAGTTCACATTCATTTAACAAACATCCACAATTAGGAGTTAAGCATGACATTATTGATCTACTAATCTGATTAGTATCACTAATTGATAATACCAAAGTTCTCATGAATGTTTTCTGTTAGGCAAATGCCATTGGAAGGTCTGCAAAGAGTGTTAGGGAGTTCCTGGAGAAGACTTACAAAGATGAAGCAATGGAATCAGATGGAGAAACAATCAAGCTCGTCATCAAAGCTCTTCTTGAGGTAAAAGCAATATTTGTTAATGTGCAGTTCAAAACAAGCATCATTATACAGTGGTCTCCGGCTAAGAGAACACCCCTCGTAAAGCAAATTAAGTGTTCTCTTAGAAGGCGTTGACCACCAGATAGAATACTTGTCATGACACATGTGCAACAACCCATGAAATGAACAGAATAAGAGAAAAGCAATAGGCAATTATATGTTAATAAACTATAATAATAAAAGTAACACACAAACTAATGTTAATAAACTGTCAAACTAAATTAACACAGCACCCTTGCACATGTTATGCAGCAGCAGCTCTAGATTAATTATGAATACTTGTACAGGAGCAATATTCAAGACGTGCACAAAATAATTTAACAAAACAGAAAACACCAAATTGCTCGATAAGTATTTCTGTTTTTTTTCAGGTGGTCGAGCAATTTCTGACTTTTTGTAGCAAGAAAAACAACCGTGTGTTTTGCATTTTGGTTACATGCCATTTTGTAGCTTTGAGGTGCACTTGTGGAAATCATTACAAGATGAGGCAATGAAAGATTGAACCAGTCGGTGTGCCTCAAACACTCACGATGAGTCATTTGAAAAGACTGAATAAACTGTTTGAAATTAAGTGATGAGTTATCAGGTTACAAAACTACTGTATCAGTTGTGAACAAATTACTAGCACTACCAAACAGGATTCTTTTAAGCAAAGTTCCTGTTGGCAGAGCACTTACAATGGGAAAAATCTCACCACCAGAGCATTCTCTTAGGAGTTCTTATTTGCATAGACAACTGTACATATAATACAATTATCCACCAAGCACCTTTTATTTAGTGTGGTCCAGTTACATAGATGTTACCATTTTGGTTCTTAAACCATCAATGCAAGCCACTAACACAATGTTATACTATATATTTAACATAGAAGATCAAATCTAGGACAAAAGATGCACAAATATAAAATTAAGAAAATAGCACCATTTTTTTTTTTAGGTTGTGCAGTCTGGTGGGAAGAACATTGAACTAGCTGTGATGAGAAGAAATGAGTCATTAAAGGTTTGTATACGAATATTGGTTAAAACCTTGTTATGGATTTGTAGCCTTCTTTAAGACATTAGATAGGAGCTCTTAAATTCACATTTATCACTCCAGGAAATTATGAAGTTTCATAAAAATTTATTTTATTCTTTCATCCCTTTCCCCCACCCCTCCAATCTTTAGATTTTGGATCCTGAAGAAATAGAGAAGTATGTTTCAGAAATTGAGAAAGAAAAAGAAGATGCTGATAAGCAAAAGAAGAAAACATAAGCCTTCAGACTACCCTTACTGTTTATTTTGTACTCTTAGTTTATAAAAACAGAAACACCAATCCACAAAGTACAGAACAGAATGCTAGTTTAACATATGCTGTAATAAAATGCTATGGCAACAGATTGTCAGTTGTCTCACTCTTAACAGAATGCTGCCTCAGTGTAAGGGACTCTTGAACTTCAGGTATAGAATGCATCTGTGTAACTGAATACACATGCAAAAACAAGCGTGGCTTTAAAGTCATAAATAAAATTGAACTACCAGCAGTTCTGCAAACTGAACTGTATTAAATTTATATTCTTCACACTTGCAATATAAGTAAATACAGGCAATTACAATAACCAAATCAGTTAAATTTACCATAGCTACATAACAGGTTAGCTATGTGGAAACACACTAATGCTTCCCAGCTACAGGTTACTGCAGAGTATTTTTATATATATATATATATATATATATATATATATATATATATATATATATATATATATATATATATATATATATATATATATATACACACACACTTCCAGACTCATTTAAAAAAAAAAAAAAACTCAAAACAGACTACATTTCAATAGGTTTATTCACAATGGGACAGAAAAAAAAAAAATCCAGAATCAAAGATTTCTTCATGTCTGTTCGAGTGGTCACTTACTTGGAGCCTCCATAAATTTGTACATAAATAAAATAAAAACACAACAACTTTTGATTCAAGCACAACTGTAAACTTGCTTGAATTGTGATCCACCCATTAAGGTAACGAAACTAACTGGACTGTTTTTGTCATCCAACAATTTCCATTGCTTTGGTGCCTTAATTCAATTTTTATAGAAAGCAAGGTAGTTTATTTTACAACCAAGCAAAATACAAGGTATTACACAAATAAAAAAAAAGTTCATTTACATAGACCGAGTATTGTGCAACTCAGAAGTATTTAACATATTTTGTACCACATGCATATGGGAGGGTGGGGTGGTTGATAACAGCCAACTCCACTGGGTGGAGCAGAAATAAGATTAGTCCTCAAGTTTTCAATAAGACAAAAGAATCCAGTCACCTTAGGCACTGAATATGTAGCGGTAACAAACATTTTGGCCTTATCTTGTGATTGGGAAAGAGCATTTTTAAAAAATTAAAACTAAAAATTGACCTCCCATCAAATCACAAGGTAGTCCTATGCTTCCAATAAACATACCAGAGTAAAAAAAAAAAAAAAAAAATATATCTTCATTTGTCAAAAACAAAAGGTGCATACGGAGATATTTTCACTCTTAAACCATAGCACTTTTAACAAGGATTATCTGGCAACAAAGTGTCACAGTAGAAACCCTTACTCTGTTACACTTGCTTCCACAGTATAAACCCATGATGAGCATCACTGGCCTGTAAAAGAAAGGAAGAAAGTTACAAAGCAATAATTCAGATGGTCCAATACATATCAAAATGACAGTGATCCTTACCCATTCCAGCTACACCCTTCCACTACCCACTCTCTGTGGGTTGGGAATCCTCTGTACCATCCCTCGGCCTCTCCGACCACCACGGAAAAATCTACCAGGGACCCCAAATGTCTCCACATTGAGCTTCCTCTCTTCTGCCCATGTAGTCCTGCAACATTAAAGACTCAGTGAACACAAATCACATTACAGCCATGTCCTTTGTAATGTCAGATGGGTGGGGTGGGTGGGGTCATCAAACAATGTTTTCAGAAAGTCTTTCAACCATTTTGGTTGACGACCTGTTCACAAAATAGTGATGGATAGTGACTTACTAATTGAACGTCTCCCGTTGAAAGTAACACTACCTTAACACTAAGACGAGAACCAGTCTGTCGTAAATCCAGCTGACAGGCAGCAAACTAGCAGACCAAGGGAGAACAAGGGTACGCGTCGGTATGAGAACCACCAATGAAAGACACTTCACATGGACTCTGGCACTGTCCAAAATAACCAGACTAACCAATCACAGGGTTGAGGAGAGAATCACAAAACCCACCGACTTTCGAAGAGAGTTGCGAGCTACTGCTGCTTCCAGACATGCGTGCTGACCGCAACGGAGATGTGCACAAGTAGTGTTCACCTGCTTGAGTTGGCTCCGAGTTCAGAGGAACAGAATGGATGCTACACTGCTCCGAACAAAGTTGCAGTGACATGGGAGCACATGTACTCATTCACAGAAGGCAAGGAAAAACCAATGTTGTGAATAATGGCTAGAATCATCTTCTGAGGAAGGGCCCTGCCGTCTGTCTTGAGACTGGATCAGTAACGGGATATTGCATTAATCGGAAAGCAGTCCGTTTCCACGTATCTGCACAAAACGAACTGGAGCAAAGCCATACAGAGGAATTGCCAAAAGAACTTACAAACTACACAACTTTTCAATTGCAATGCATTAGCTGAACAGAGTTACGTCTGATCAACGGAACTATTCCCAGTGAGAATAACTGCCAAGCAAATACTAAAGTGGAAACTCTCTTCTAGGAATAGAATATAACTTCCTGTTTTAGAGTGTAAGAAATGTATTATGTTTGAAATGTGCAACTCAAAAGGCGTTGCCTCGTAAGTGTAGAGAATTTCATCATTGCACCATTTGAGTTAATTTGAACAATTAACTGAGGTTGATAACATTAGTTTGTTACATCATGTCTAAACTAAATTAACACTAAAAACTAAAATTAGGCACTGGAATGTTGAATTCCTTGCTGAATGGGAAGTTTAATTCATTCTTGTGCATATTGACATGATCGATTACAAAGGGAAACTGGTATTTAAAATACCAATGCAAAGTAGACACCGTGATAAGACATATTCAATATTAGTATATTAACCATGTATGCCAATGACGTTATGGTCGTAGTAATCGTTTGACTATGGAAACAATGAACTGCATATTACTATTCACACAGCTAACCAACAGCCTTGCCTTTCTGTAATATTAGTTGTGCGCTCCTTTTTCCCTTAAACAATTGTTTTATTTGACACTGTGTGGATGTCAACTGTTGTCAAGGGAATCCAAGTTCTACATGATATCATGCAACTATTACGGCAGGTCTCAGTTAACATTTGGACGTTCTTAAAACGGTGCGCCTAGACCAATTTATACATAAATTGTATACCAAAGTCACTACACCTTACAAGTCTACACTGCATCTACTGCCTGCCAGTACAGGCATAAAACATTTACCTGGCCTGAAGTTCTGAAGAAATATTATCAAAGAAAGACTTTGTTTTATCATAGTAGCAGTTTGGGCCATGGGTGTCCTCATCTCCTGTCTCTTCGCTATTCTGAGTCTCAACCCCAGAGTCTCCTTTCTCCTCTCCATCTGCAAGTTAAACATGCAAGCATATTATAAAACATGGTTTTGTTTTTGGAATTAAAGTACTTTGTTCATTACAGGCTTGTGTTCCAAAAAAAAAAAAAAAAAAAAAAAAAAAAAAAAAAAAAAAAAAAAAAAAAAAACCCCAACCCACAACACACACTATCGTGGCAAACATAATGCAGACCTTTAATATTCAGCTTGATTTGCAATTCTCTCTCAAGGTCTTCTTTGATGAACTGGGCATTTGCACTTTCAAAATCAAAGTCCGCCTCAAACTGGATGGTACCAGAGGCCTTGGCATTCGCACTCCCCACCAGGTTCTGTCCTTTCCCCCGGTTCCTGGACCTCCTGTTTGCTGCATAGAGGGGGGTACACTTACCAGCCATTTGGACAGCAAACATTTAGCTTACAAGTAAGAGCCATTATGCATTAAAACACTTCATAGTGGTACATGTGTTCTGGTACACTGGGGCTACATACAACTACAATATGTTTAGATTGACAATCTTTTTGGTGTCCTTGTTAAGTCTCACCTTGTCGTCGTCGTCGTCGTCTTCTCTGCGGTCTTCTATTCTCGCCATTACTCTGCACCTGGTTTTTGTCTACAGCGGTATCAGATCCAACTGGGTCTTTAAAAAAAATTGTAAAGCATAAACTGTACCAAATGAATAGTTTCACATTGGAGGGCTATTTCTTGATTTGATATCAACTTCCAAATCAAATGATTCAGAAGTACTCAAGTGCTGCCGTCAGGGATGTGTTTGGTGCAAGTGAAGGATCACCCACCAATAAGCAGTTCATGGTGGTAAACACCACCACTAGGTCACACCAGTTCAGAACTCACCGTCACATTACTAGAGCAGCACTTACTTCTCTGTGGAGCCTCCTGTACAACACGCTGAGGCAGTCCGGGAAGCTCTTCGCCAAGCTGCTGCAGCTGGGGGGGGTTCTTCTGCACAGGGTTCTCAGCTGGGGCCGTCTGCACAGCCTGCTCTACCATAGGGCCCCTGCGAACAGCCAGGTTGTGAAAACCTGCCCCTGGAAAAGGGAGGAGACCAATTACAGATACTGTGTACTCAAAGATACCTTCTACACAAGATACAGACACTGGCTAATTGTCCATGTTTGAATTTGAAGAGCAATGGATATTTTCAGAAATAGTGTTTCCATAGAAACACGTCTGGTCAAATTAAATACTGAAATTCTTAAAGGGAAAACTTAATTATTTAAATGGCCTCCACATTGATCACATTCACTTGTGGCCTCTGAACTAACCCAAGTTGTGACCTTCCCCATTTGCCTATAAAACTAGCTGTGGAATCAGGTTCATTGCCCAGGTCTGTGCCAGGTGGCTGTGGTGAAATTGGTTTGCTGCCTTTAGGTGATGTACCCAAGCTCCCCCCAAAGGCACAAAAAGGAGAAACGCATGTAAATAGTATGACTGCCATTTTCTTTATAGTACAGGCATTCGACAGCTTTGAAAGAGGATTTTACACAAATAAAAAAAACAAATCCCAAGTGACACCACCGTGGCCAATGGCTGTGAAATAAGGCTGAGGTTTTAAAGTCAAGTGAATTTCAAATACTGAATTACCCCCAGGAAATAGGCTTACACTTGGAATTGAACTAGAATATTCTCTCAGATTAAAGAGAGGACATTTAACCAATCAAAAAATGTATGAGGCAGTGGTTGAACAAAGATTTAGCTCTGGACTAACTGGACTGTTTCATTGTTTGAATCCAGTATCCCTCAGCATGAAAATGCAGAATGAACTATTCATAAATTCACTCAGCTTCCAGGTTTTGCAGTAAAGACCAGCTTTCATTGCACTTACCCAACCCCAATGCTGCAGCATACTGCTGATTCAGCAGAGAGCTGGCGGCGAGCTGGCTGTAGGAGGACATGCCCCGGTATGGGTTGTAGGAAACCTGGGGCTGGTGATAGGATGCTGATGCACTGCTAAGGGATGACTGAAACATTTCAAATGATTTGAGATGTAAAGTTTCTTAAATGACTATTTACAATAAGATACAAAACACAAAACACTGAATACTTTGTGGCCACATACAGCAAACCAAAACATCGGCAGATGCACTTAAATGAAAAGGATTAATTTAACAATTGAACCAATTAAATATCAGGCTTTCACAATACAAGAAAAAAACCGTGCAAGTTGCTCTACACATTAACAATGGCACTTATTTAAACAAATAACAAAATGTATGCATTTTGACTGCAAAAGCAAGTCTGTATGTCCGTGATTAAATACCAGCACTGCCCGATACAGCCAAGAATGTATGGACCATGTGAATGGGTTTAGGACGGCTGTTACAGCGATTGAGGAAACCCAGCCTACCTGAACAATTGCAGGATCTTGAGGAAGACCATGGTGATGTTTCGGAGGCTCGCAAACAGTTATATCTTTGATGTCGCCTCCTCGAAATATGATGTATTCATATATCTCGTCTCGAGGAGGAACCGGCCTTTCAGTGGGGCGTCCCTCCGTTCCAAAAGATCTAACTGTCAAACAACAATATTTGCATGTTAAATTCATGGAGTAGTGAGCGTCTCATACAATAAATGAAAGTGCTTGACATTGGACATGTTAGAGTGTAATGTTAAGTGCATCAGTAGTAATTGAATCTGAATATACTAGCAAGTCTAGCAGAAAGATTAAAAGCGATCATCATCTACAACTTAATTTCGATGGTTTTAATTAAACCACACGTGCTTTACATTTCACAAAGAACTCAAGCAATAATGGAACAATTGAATTATAATTGTACTCCGAGTTAAACCACAAACGAGTAGCAAACGAGATGTTACGATATTTGTTCAAATATTACTTTTTTTTTTGTTTTTCTAAGGAAAGGTGAAGGAATGGCTACCCTTTAGATACAATCGTTACGTGACAACATCAATGAATGGTATTCCGCTCTGATACAATATATAAATTATTCCAATAGATACAATTGCCTAGCCACGCCAAGACAACAATCATACACCAAAGTAACCAAGTTATCTACGCTTTTTGTTTAGATGCCTTACCTTTGGCTAGAGCCACCGTTGAGTTGTCGGTGTCGATGGTGTACAAAATGCCTTCATACCGAATCTGGGCCTTGGATATCAGGCTGATTTTACTGCCGATATATGGGGTTCCGGTGCTCATGGCCGGTTTATAAACAGCAAAATCTTAATTTTGAATCCCGCTGTTTCGTCTCTACTTTAATGTTTTTTATTTTATGAGTCAGCTACAACTACCCACGACTCCTTCTCTCGCTCACTGGCAACTGAGCTGCCCAGCCGCCTCCGTAACGGTTTTATAGCCAGCTGAACAAAGGGGCGGGTAATAGAATAAGTAGAGATGTGCGAACTGCTTCCATAAAACCATTTCAATCATCAAAAACAGTTGATAACTAATTGACACTGTACTTATGTTTCTAATGATTTTTATGCTGACTTAGACCTGTAGGACTGGTACTTGTTTATATGTAAATAAGATCCCGTTCGTCCATATTGACCCACGGACATGTTTTTTCAAATAGTTTGGGAACCGGAATCACACTCAAAATACCACAGGTTCCAATAACACCCGAAAATCCCCAAATCTCCTCAAATGCCAATAAGCTGTCAATAAAACACAAATAATACAGGCAGGCAGCTCCACCCCTTGAGAAGAAGAATCATATTGATGTGCTTCATAAACATTCTGGCAATGTAGTGCAATATTCTAGGATGGTTCTGGTCTTTGTGATCAGTGGACCTGTCAACGCTACACTGGAGTGTATAAAGGGCTGATCTACAATATACTGCAGTGCACATATATTTCAATAGTACTGTATTTTAAATGTTCTTGATTATTCTGATGTTGCTCACAACCGAATCTGTGCATTCACGTCTACAGCTGTTTTCAGCAAAGCTGAACGATCTGACAAAGGGTTAAGGGTACATTAAAGGTCACTCAGCGACCAAAGATGTGCGGTGACGTCTGTGTAGGAAGCTCCAGTGATTCTTTCAAAAACATTCCACGCACACGCGTTCTACATGTCTGGAGATTGGGCTGGCCTTTGCGGGATGCTCATGTTTAGTTGTGTGGCGTTGTGTTTCAGCCGTTAGTTGTTTGTCTGTAATGAGAAGGGTCCTCAATTTGTGCTTTTAAGCGGTATAACTTAAATTTTGGTGTGATAGATACTACAACCTTGCAACAGCTTGTCAACAAACTTTACATTCGACATGATGGTTTGAAGATATTCGCAACGATTACCTGACGACGTACACATTAGCTGTAATTTAAATTCCTTTATTGTTTCTGTAAAAAAAAAATACCTTACTACACAACCAGACTGATACTTCTTACCGTACATTAAAAAGTAGTGTGTGTGTAATTATATATATATATATAGCTTCCAATTGTCATTATGCAGTTTACACATCTGTTAAGTAACCCTGAACTGATAAGTGCATATATTACCAATGCATGCTTTCGACAGTAAGTGTGGCGCCCTCAAGCGCTCAGCCAGCGGAGGTACAGAGCTGTTATAAAAAAATAAAATAAAATAAAAAAAACCCGCCATTTTGAAAGAACCGCACAATAAGCAAAAACGTCAAAACAAATGGTCGCTTGGGTTTTGTATGGTCCCAGTGACTCCAAACCGGGAATAAACACCCAAAAACGTTACAACAAGCAATTCCCGGCATATATTTCAGTCTTATGAAAAGAAGTTGGCTTTATATCACAGTTTAACATTACTAAACTGTGTTCACCCCCTGGCTGTTTCACTGACGGTGCTGTATCATTCTCTCCCTTCTTCATAATGATGCTCTCAACCATTTGTCCCGCCCTTTAAATCAGAGAGCAGCCAATCAGATCTGTCTGGAGTCCCTTCCCTGATGACGTAGATGCAAATCGCGCCTGCGCGGTACCGGCTAAGCCCCCCCAGTCAGCGAGCTCAGTGAAGATGGCGGCGGGCTCCGAGTTGCTGGATGAGGTTTTCTTTAACACAGAGGTGGACGAGAAAGTAGTTAGCGACTTAGTTGGGTCCCTGGAGTCTCAGCTTGCGGGTTCGGGTCACGGGAACTGCGAGAATCGGGGCCCGGTCGTGGGGAATCACATTGTCAGTGCGGGAGTAGGAGGTAATGCTAATGTCCAAGATAGCAAAATGGGACTTGCACAAGACCTGGCGAAAGCAGGTAATGTAATATCGTGAAATGGTGTTTTCCTGAAAGAAAAACGTGTACCGATGTGTGCATGAGATAGTGTAGCTTGAGCTGTGCATTGTTTTTGTTTTTCTCACTCATCTGTTTCCGTTCCAACAGGGGCTGGAGTGCAGGGGGGTGTTATTAATAATACAAGGTCCCAGGGTTCAGCGATACTACATGCAACAACAGGGGTCACTTCATCTGCAGGGTCTGAGACATCGTTAGGACTCAGCCACGGCAAGTCTGTGGTTGTCAGTGCCATGGCAACCCCTGTGCCCAACCACGGAGCGGGCAGCGGCAAAACCGGGACGTCTGCATTGCAAACTTTGAATGGGAGTAATGTAACGATGAACTCTCACGGTTCAGGAAGTACTGCAGCCACTTTCGCTGGGACGCCAGCAGCCGCCAGTACTATTTGCAACAGCAGCGGCAGTGCACCTGCTGTCACAGCGGTCAACAACGGACCTGGATCGGTTGTAAAAGGAAATGTAAATACTGTTTTACCTGCCACCTCAAACACTGTCATCCAGACCTCTTTTTTTAATGCACAGAGTGCTACTTCGACTGTAATTACGTCTCAGACAACGACTTTGGCAACCGGACCTACCGTAACACTTGTGAGGCCCCCTGTGCACACAACCGGACCGGGCACGACGCAAAATGGGAATAACACCGTTTTAAGTTCGACCTTTAATATAGGTAACCTGCCTGCTACCGTGGGATCTGGGATATCGTTACAGACTTCTCTTGTAAACAGCAACCCGTCCCCAGCAAGCGTGGGTACCAGCATTGCAACGCACGTAATGAAGTCGGAGTCTCCCAAAACTATCATACAAACTACACCGCAGGCACTGGCACCAAGTGTTGTTGCAAATGCAGGCAATTTGTCTCTTGGTCAGCCTATGCACTCCGGGCTTCAGACTGTGCCCCCTCAGCAGCCCTGCGTACCTGCAGGAATCAGCAAGGGTCCGGTTGTCCAAAACGTACCGAGGACTTCCACTCCAGCAGCAGTTGCTACCAGTCCTGGCGCGATACGAGCAATTGTTCCACAGGTTTTAGCCCCCCGCATGGCTCAAACACCACAAAATCAGCCAAACATCCAGAACATACAGCTGCCTCCAGGTAAGCGTCAAAAGTTAACGATTAACGCAGCTGTGACACGTTTGGCGATATACCATGAATGTATTACTAGCATAACGTAGTCATTGTCTGTGTAACGACCTCTGCGTAGTAGTACAGTGGTTCACTTTACAAGCATTTTCATGTTTAGCCCTATAACTATTAAAGCATACTAATAATATTGAATAAGTTCATAAAGTAGTCATGTTACTGAATTGTGTATGATAACAGCAATTTAAAAAAACGTTTTGCAATTTTGGTTCGTTATATAATACATTTGAAAATGGCCAGTCCTTTTTTTTTTCTTTAATAATCTCTAGTTATTTAATCGTTAATCCTAAAGTCCTCAAATCCCAAAGTATAAACGTTTCCGAGGCAGGCATTGCTGGCGAAGATAACGGTATACCAACAGCTGCGCTAATGCTCAATCATTGGAGGCTGTTGTTAGTGTGTGCCTAGCAACCACTTTATTCATGTTCTTGGTAAAAAGTTTTAGATGTTTTTGGATCTGGTTTAAGAGTCTTTTCAAAACAACATTCTATATCTATGAACAAACACATTGTTTTATTATTATTTTAGTCATACATTAAGCCCAGAGACTTAAACAGGAATGGTATTTCAAGTTTTGAAGTCGTGCCCTTCCCTTTAACTCCATGTTATAAAGGACAGCAGCTGGTTACACTCCATGTACAATGTTGTGTGTTTAACAAAAAGTACATTAAAAAAGCAACCCTAATATTGCTGTCTAGTTTTCATATGACACTTCTGCATGTTGTTTTCAACCCCAAACAACCCAGTCCTGTTGAGTGTATGTCAGTACCTTGTTTGTATCATTTAAGTTGCATGCTCCTGTAAGGTTTTAAAGTGTGTAGTATTGTATCTTGTTGACTGAGGTATTAGTCTTTCTGCTTGACTTGCGTCTGCACAACATAGCTTCCAATGTAGCTTATTTGAAATAACAGGCAGTGTGAGTAGCACTGCTATAATTATTTTGGACAGATCCAATTGGGTCAAGTAAATACAAGCATCTTATTAATCTCATGTTTATTATCTGTTCAGATGTCTAGTACCAGTGCAAAGCAGAGCCTCAGAATCTTTGCAAACCACAGTACTGCCTTGGTGTTGCACCTGTGTGAGGCAGGAGTTTGGTGAACTGCATTGATCAGATTTACTGCATGTCTATGGGTTTAAACAGGCAGTCAGTTATACTGTTATTGCAGTCTTTAAAATTACTTTCCGGGACACATGCACACACACATCCTTTTTCTCAGTGATTTAAAAAAAAAAAAAAAAAATTATAGAAGAATACAAGTGCATCATTAAAACTAAAGCAGATGTGGTTTTATTAAGCCGCTAATGAGTGCAGTAAAACTTAATGCAATGTAACTGTTTACGGGCAGCTGCTAAAGTTGAATTCACACCCTTTTCTTACAGGGAGAATACAAGTAGTTTAGTCTGTCCACTCTGAATCCGTGACACCTACAGTAGCAACATTGGCAGGATTTGAACAAGACCACTTATCTCTCGCCTTTCATAAGCACTAAATAACATAGTTCTAAAAAAATACAAAATTAAAAACCTGGCAATAAAAATAACCTTTTGATTGGCCTGATTTGATCGCAGTGTGGGCTGAACCTACTGTACTACCTAATGTGTTACCTAGTGAAGTACTGTGTTCTAAAGCTTTCATTTAATTGTAATGTTTTGTACAAGTTATGCCTTTAATAATATCCTGTCTCCAGGGATTTTAATCTAAGGAATTGTATAACATTTGCAGCTGGTTTCACAGATCACGATTAGCACTAATCTATATTGTAATACTTAATGTAACCTTAGGTATGGTTGTTCAAGATCTGGAGTAATCAGGGTGAAAGCAGGTGTTGGTGTCTAGCATCCTAATGCTGGGTCTTCACAGTTTTTTGTATATGTGAATGATAATTGCTTTTATAAAAATCACAATCCTAGTTTGGTATTTACCTGCACGGGACAGTTACTGATCCTCCATACGCTTGCAAACACTGGCGTTCAACTACTTGTCATGAACCAGGAAACACGAGTCCAGATCTCAGACATGTCCAGCCTATCACGTTTGTCTGTTCATTGAGAAGGGGGATTTCTGTCATTTTTCAAGTGCATTCATAATTGGCTTTTGTTTAAAAGCTGGTCTAAGAATCCTATAATAAGTCGACAAAGGGAACAACATAGGCCCCGGGTTCCAAGGACACAGGTGGATGTTGAGTGAAGACTCAATGGATAGGAAACCCCCCTTTTTTTTCACACAGTATTGGTGAGTGCACAGGTTTACCAAGCCAGAGTGTTGGTGCTAAGTCTTTGTATTAAGAGCCAAGTAGACACAAGTTCTGTGCTAGTAGTAACAGGATGACTTTTCTTCTGTTCTGTTGTTGTCTGACTTGGCTCTTGGTTAATACTGTGTATTACAGTATGTACAGCCCTTGTCATTTTCAGGTGCCAGTTTGCCAATGGGATTTTTAATCCCTTGGGTCCTGCTCCTTTTTTGTGGTTTTCCAGGTACTTTACATTAACCTATACTCTGGTCGCGTGAAATGCAGCTTGTTTTCCAGTTTTGTAGATTGAAAGGGTCATTGGTGAAGAGCAGTACCTTTTAAACCTTTGAAGGCAGTGAGCTCTGGCCAACATTGGTGACTTTAATGAAACCAGAAGACCAGACCCTGCTCCCATTGGAGGAAATAAGAACCATCTCAGTGGAAAGTGTTGGAAACCCTCCATACAGTCTGTAGGGACGGGTTCTGCAGGGTGTGCTCTGTATTTATTTCACAGCATTGAGAAATTAAGGCAGCCCTTGTCCCTCCGTTTCACAGGATAGGAAAATATTAGCCACTGGAAGAAAATCCTTATGCTGCGGTTTGCAAATATAACATTGTGTGTTTTCCTTTAATGGTACTCGGTGCTTAGTTGCAGTATATAACCGTCCCAGGACTTTAGAATAGATTCACAGTGCTAGAAAATGTTCCCCAACTGGAAATATTTGATGGCATCTGTTTTGCAGTCTCAACTCCCAGGTTTTATTTTATATGAATAATGATAACATAAACATTTTGGAACCTGTTCACAAAACTTCAAGGACCATATTAAGGATTGTTTTTATTAAGGCTTGTTTTTTAAACAATAATTTCTGTGAATTAAGTCAAGTTCCGACCTCTGGGTTAGAAGTGTATTCTCCTTTTTCAGTTTACTGTTTGAGAGGGTGATTATGATCACATAAAAACAGTAACAAAAAACAAACAAACAAAAAAAAAAAAACATTTCTTAAAACAGTCCTTAAGGTGTATGATTAGGTCCTGTCTGGTCTCAGGCAGCACACGGAGTGGTGTATTAACACAGAGTGGTGCTTGTGCCTTGCAGGGATGGTGCTGGTGCGCAGTGACAGCGGCCAGTTGTTGATGATCCACCAGCAGACTCTTGCTCAAATGCAGGCCCAGTCCCAGTCCCAGAACGCCATGACTCCGCGCCCCGCCACGCCAACCAGCACTCCCCCTGTCCAGCTGCAGGTATTGGCTGCTTGGGTTATTACTTGAATTAATGAAAAGACTGCCCCCTACATGCAGTGCAACTTCAAATTCAAACCAAGTAACTTACTGGTAACTCGCCCCTTCTTGTTTCATTGACATCCCTTCCGACTCTCCTATCTCCACACTTACAGCTGTGGTCCAATCAATTGTGAGGGTGTGCTCTCTCATTCAGTTATCCACGAGGGGGTTTGTCTTGAATTGCTGAATGTATTTTTATTTATTTTTTTAATAATGCACTTTCAAAGTACTTCCAGTAGGCAGAATATGTGTTTTTAGCTTCTACGCAGAGAAGCTAAAAACTAAGCTTCTACGCAGAGTGGCTGCATTTGTTTGTGATATTGAATTACTGTTTTTAGACCAAGAGCATAGCTATTGGAAGTATAGTAGGAAGGATGGATAATGGGTTCAATAATGGTGTGCCTCTTTGTTAATCATCAGGCCCCTGGGACACCCATGATTGCCAGGCAGGTGACGCCAACGACCATCATCAAGCAGACCTCTGCAGCCCAGACCACAGTGCAGTCCACTACCACACTACAGAGACCTCCTGTCGTGCAGGTACAGTAGAAACTGCTACCATGGCTTACAAACATATTTACTGAGATACGTTTATCAAAATGAATGGCTCTTTTTTTTTCCCCGCAGCCCCAGATTGTGCTAAGCGGGGTCTCCTCAACCGCTTCAATGGGAGCAGCGTCCCCGGTGCAGCCAGGAACACCACAGAGAACAGTAGCGGGGACCACAGGGGCCACTGCCACGGTAAGAGACTTCACTTTCACTCGCACTGCTTGGAATACAGAGCACACCCCTCTCCTTGTCTCATTATGGAACAAGACCTCTCTGCCAGACTGCTGTTCTGATGCATACAGATTGAAGATGACCTATTCTCAGCATCTGCATTAGTGTCTCTTCAGTGTTGATCATGTCTCTGTACCCCTCCCTGCTTATTTAGTTGACTGTATTTACATGGGACACAGATATTTCTCTTCCACCCTTATAAAAGTCTAGGGTTATGAAAGAACAGCAAAGTGTAATAAAGCATAGTGAAGACTGTCAAAGTATGGTAAACCATATTAATAAATATGGAAAACCAGGATAAACTATGTAAAAAAATACACAGCATAAGCATGGGAAAAGCATGGAAAAACTGCAGAAATACTGTGCTAAAATACTGTAAACTGCGCAAAACACAGATTTAAATTATTTACAGTAGAGTGGATCTGGACAATAGATGTATTTTCAAAGAAATAGACTGGATTGTATATGAAAAGCTAAAAATACTTACAGCACATTTTGTGTGTATTAACCTGCTTTATCTGTGTTGACTGATTTCATCCAAAAGCTTGCATTCTCAATTGTTCAAGCACTGATCCCCTTT
Organism: Polyodon spathula; assembly: GCF_017654505.1. Classification (NCBI taxonomy): domain Eukaryota; kingdom Metazoa; phylum Chordata; class Actinopteri; order Acipenseriformes; family Polyodontidae; genus Polyodon; species Polyodon spathula. The sequence goes on along the minus strand of NC_054541.1, from coordinate 10,693,916 downwards.
GCAGGAAACCTTGGAAAATGTGAAAAAATGTAAGAACTTTCTGTCGACGTTAATTAAGCTGGCATCAAGTGGAAAACAGTCCTCAGAGACGGCTGCTAATGTGAAGGAGCTGGTGCAGAACCTGTTGGTAAGAAAGAAAATGTACTGTGCACTGGCACTTAGTAAAACACTTCCTCTGTGGTTCCATGTCATGCCCACTTGTGGTTCTAATGTATATACTGCTTGCTGAACTAAAAATATATTTAAGCAAGTTAAAAGTAAAAAAGAAAACAAAAAAAGGTTATCTATGAAACAGTAAATTTTGTTATTTTTATTTATTTATTTATTTTTTAATTAGTCTGAAAACCACTTTAAAAAAAACTAAAATTAAACATAGCAACCACTTGGCCATTTTTCAACTCTTGCAAATGTATTCCTCAACGTTTATCTTTCATGGGTGTATATGTCTATTTAAAATGCTATCTTTTTTTGCAGGAAGGAAAAATTGAAGCAGAAGATTTTACAAGCAGGCTTTACAGGGAACTCAATTCTTCACCTCAGCCATATCTTGTGCCTTTCCTTAAGGTAATCCCTACTAAACATTTTTTTTATTTTTTATGTCAAGACATGTTATTCTACGTGTTTAAAATGTGTGTAAAATTGTAACAGTGTTGTACTTGTTTTAAGGATGATTTGATGTGTTTAATTCCATTTCATTTCATTGTAAAGCTCCTGACCACATGCTCCTGTATGTTTTGCAGAGGAGTCTGCCTGCTTTGCGCCAGCTCACCCCAGACTCTGCAGCTTTCATCCAGCAGAGCCAGCTTCAGCAGCCCAGCAGTCAGACCAGCACGGCACTCACAGCGGTGGTCCTGGGGTCGTCGGTTCAACACTCAGCCGGAAAAGCCACTGCCACACTCACCAGCACCCCCCAGCCTGGGCACACCAAACCAGGGCAGCTCACACCATTGGTAACAATCCCTGTACCCATCGATAACTTTCTTGGAGTAGTGCAGTAGTTCCGTCAAGGAGGATCGGCTGATTGCAGCCCTTCTCTCGGTAATAAAACAACCACAGCACCCTACATGGAGTATTCTGTTTATATATCAAGTACAGTGTATAGAAAAGATAGCGTCTAAACCTTTGCAAAAAGACAAAAATTCAATAAATAATTGTCTTGTATGTAAACAAGCCATACAAAAAATGTAGTGGGATACTCAAAACCTGGACCAGTTAACTGGGCTGCTGTGTTGAGTTATTTTTCCTGAATTGCACTAGCAGTCTGACGACTGGGGGGGAGTTAATGGTTGTGCTGTGTTGAGAGTTTTTCGACTTTATTTTTTTATAAGTCTTAAATGAGCGGTTTTGTAAACCATGCATTTCTTGCAGGTTCTCCAGTCACAGCAGCAGGGGACTATGGTGCGCCCATCCCAGGTAACCCTGACACAAACCCCCATGGTGACTCTGAGGCAGCCCCACAATCGGATCATGTTGAGTACGCCACAGCATGTGCAGCTGAAACCTCTTCAGGCAGGTACGCTAACGGTCAGACTCTTCTTTCAGTGAAACCTTTCACTGATTTTCAGGCAGACCATTTTATTTCTCTCAGCTGTCTAAACCAAGTTTCAGCTAGTTTCAACTATCTATGAACCCATCTAGCAGTACAACGTGTAGATCATGAACTAATGCCTGTTTTCTATTACCTAAGGTCATCTGGCAAATGGCATTAAATGTGTTGCCAATTGTTTCAAATCACACCTCATGTCATGTATTGACAAATGCCTTTTATTTTGGCTGAGCATGGCTGCCATCTACTGGTTGATTACAAAAGTGCACATATACAGTGCCTTTCAAAAGTATTCAGACCTTTCCTATGGTGTCCCATTTTGTAAAATTACAAAATAATGCATGCATATTTTTATAAACTTAATATTTTATTCAAAACTTGAATGCTCAAACTAAAGACTTCTAAGGGTAAGATAAGTTACAGTAAATGTCAGCAAAATCTAAAGAGAAAAAAATGAAATATGTTGATTGCATAAGTATTCAGACCTGTCAACTCAATATTTGGTGGAAGCATCTGTGGCAGCAATTACAGCTGCAAGTCTTTTTGGGTAAGTCTCTGCCAACTTTGCACGTCGGCTTTTTGCAATTTGTGCCCATTCTTCTTGGCAGATTTGCTCAATTTCTCTCAAGTTGCTTGGGGATTGCTTATGGACAGCAGTTTTCAAGTCTTTCCACAGATTCTCAATAGGATTCATGTCAGAACTTTGACTGGACCACTCAAGGACATTCACTTTCTTATTCTTAAGCCACTCCAGTGTAGCTTTGGATCATTGTCCTACTGAAAGTTGATTTTCGCCCCAGTTTTAAGTCTTTAGCAGACTGAAACAGGTTTTCCTCTAGTATTTCCTTTACTTTGCTCCATACATTTTCCTTCAATCCTAACAAGCTTTCCAGTCCCTGCTGAGAAGCATCCCTGTAGCATGATGCTGCCTCCACCATGCTTGACTGTAGGGATGGTGTTAACTGGGCGATGTGGTATGTTGGGTCGCGCCAAATGTAACGCTTGGCATTTAGACCAAAAAGTTCCAGTTTGGTCTCATCTGACCACAACACCCTTTGCCATATTTTTGCAGGATCACTCAGGTGCTTTGTTGCAAACTCCATGCAGGCTTTGAGATGGCTTATTTTTAGTAATGGCTTCCTTCTTGCCACCCTGCCATACAGGCTACTTTTGTGAAGTGTTCTGGATATTGTTGACTGATGCACATTTTCTCCCATCTCAGCCATTGGACTCTGTAGCTCTTTCAAAGTTCTCATTGGCCTCACAGTGGCATCCCTCACCAGTTTCCTCCTTGCCCGGCTGCTCAGTTTGGAGGGACAGCCTGATCTAGGCAGTGTCTGGGTGGTACAATGCACCTCCCATTTCTTGATGATTGAGTAGACAGTGCTCACAGGGATAGTCAGAGACTTTGATATTTTTTGTACCCTTTTCAGTGACTTTGTCCCTGACATGCTTTGAAAGCTCCTTGGTCTTCATGGTTGAATCTTTGCTTGAAATTCACCACCTGAACAAGGACCCTCACATAGACAGGTGTTTTTATTCTGAAGTCACGAGAACCCCTAATATTGCATTGAGACCGAGGCCATTCAGCTAACTGTGTGGCTCGTTAAGGTCATTTTGTGCACCTCGTTAAGGTCATTTCGTGTACCTGAATTAATTTAGATTTGCTACGTCAAAGGGTTTGAATACTTATGCAATCATGACTTCTCCATTTTTATTTCATATTAATTATCTATTTCTTGTTGTTTTTTGTTTTGAATGTGTGGAGTAGGTTGTGTATATAACACATATGAATTCCTACTTCAAAGTGTCATGACTGCAAGCTTTAAAGCAAGAAAATGTGAAAACTTTAAGAGGGTCTAAATATTTTTGCAAGGCACTGTATATTACAGAATATAGGGGGAGGGGGCAAGATGTTTACCATGAACATTCTCTAATTGTATGTGTCAAGACACGATTTGACTTACAGATATTATTTATACCTCAAACCAGATTCATAAAATATTATTTCATTTAATGAACATGTTTTAAGGGCCTTTCCCACTCCCCATGTGAAATGGTGACAGATGAACAACCGAACTGGGTTTTAAAAGCCAACTTAAGTGAACATGTTGGTGTGATAAGGAGACCAGACAGGTGTAAGCAATACACAGGAAACATGCAGTCTGTGATGTACCACAAGGCAGCTCTGAATACTTGAAATGACTTTGACATGAGCATTGAGTGGTATTTTACTGGACCTCTAGGGCAACCTTATGCAAAAGGGTATCAGATGTTGTTTTTCAACCACTGAATTAGAATTCAGCGCAAAGTGGAATTTTAAATGCAGATAACACATTAACATGCAGATAGACTCTAACTCCCTTTCCTGTCTCTTCTTAAGTCCCCGTTGTGAAACACACCGTATTACCTGGAAACAAAGGGCTTCCCCCTGGCTTCACACAGGCCTCTGCTGCTCAGAAGAAGAAACTCAACGAAGCTGCAGGAGGCTCCTTCCGGTGAGAACTGTTTCAGGGTTTGAGGTGCAGAGATGTCGAGCAGCAGAGCGCAAGAGCAGGAGCCAGCACACAGCATATACTGTACTGGGAACGGACACAAAACAGCGCATTTACTCAGAACGCATCATGTTTTCTGTATCCCTTGTAGTTGTGTAACTCGCATCTTACTTCAGTATCGGAATAGAAATGCACTAGTTGTTTTTTTATGCTGCTCAAATTAATTGATTGATACAGTATGGTAAATAAACACAATCTGAAAAAGCCTTGAAAAGACTATTGACACAAAGGAGAATAATCTCCGATCGAGACTGAAAGTTGTACATGAACAGTTTCCAGTAAAGCAGCCTGTTCCAGCACACACTGGTGATGCGAGTACTAAATGCTGTCCCTGGGTTTCAGTGACGATGACGATATTAACGATGTCGCATCAATGGCTGGAGTGAACCTGTCTGAAGAAAGCGCCAGGATTCTCGCGACGAACTCGGAACTCGTGGGCACGCTAACGAGGTCTTGTAAAGACGAAGCATTTCTCTCGACAGCGTCGTTACACAGAAGACTATTAGAAATAGGTAATTGCGGTTACGTTTTTGAATGCTAAATCAATCCATGAATGTGAGTTTTCCTTTTATTTTTATGCTTTCATTTCTGAAGCAGTTTCTGTTATGCAAGCATTTCATTAGATGTCTGAAATCTACTCTCTACATCGTCCTATAAGTTGTTGTTGCTATTTATTGTAATGTTATTTTTTTCTTGAAAAAAGTAATAGCAAAATAAAAAAAAGAAAAACCGTCTTTCTCTAGCTGAAGAGTTTATAGAGCTGACAATAAGAGTTTGGTTGATTTGTTGATTGTGAAAAAGAGCCATCGTCACCTGTTTGCTGTCTAGTAATGTTAAAAGCAGTTTGGCTTTGAATCCTACGGTTATGTATTTTTTCTTTTTTGATATTGTTTCATGTAGGCAAAAAATTTGGAATAATAGAACTGGGGCCAGATGTAGTCAACATTGTGTCACACGCAACACAGCAAAGGTTACAGAGCTTAATAGAGAAAGTAACAGAGATTGCGCAGCAAAGGAATATAGTATACAAGGTAAGATTGTCTACTCCATGTGCTTCATAATTGATATTTAACATAAGACTGAAACCACGGCTGTGGCTGGGGCAGTGGTTACAGTTTCTAATACCCAGAGAGTGTGTTTTCTAAGTGCTGCATGTCGGTGCTTACAGGAAGACGAGCGCTACGAACAGATTAGTGATGTGCGGTCACAGCTGAAGTTCTTCGAGCAGCTCGACCAGATAGAGAAACAGAGGAAAGAGGAGCAGGAAAGAGAGATTTTAATGAAAGCAGCAAAGGTAAGCTCATTTTGTGTTATATACGTTCATTTTTACATGAATAAGAAACAACCGAAAACTGTGTGCTAGACTGTACTGTCAGCGCTTGAGTGCTTTATTTCTAGTTGGGTAACTTTATTCTAGGATTCTTGAGAATTTAATAACGCTAAGTGCTGAACCACTTCATATTAGTAGGAATTCCCTTTCAATCTCTTCATTATTATGAGTACACTGACATCTAGTGGAATATAACTGTACTGAAGGATGGTAACTTTTCTATGTGAAACATGGTCTTTTTCTCTAAAGTTATAGATCTACAGAGTGGCAAAGGCGATGTCCAGTATTCCTGTTGCTATTTAAACAGAGCGCTAACTGCTGGCTCATTGTTTTTGTCTCCCCTTTAGTCACGGTCACGTCAAGAAGACCCAGAACAGCTCCGGTTGAAACAGAAGGCCAAAGAGGTCGGGTTCCATTCTTCAGCTCGGCAGTTCAGCAGGGCTTATTGTGTATTATTTTTCAAGGCCCTTTATTTACAGTTTATGTAGTCCCTTGTAAGACCTACCTTCTCTAAGACGTCTGTGTTCTGCTTTAAAACAGATGCAACAGCAGGAGCTGGCACAGATAAGACAAAGAGACGCCAACCTCACAGCCTTAGCAGCGATAGGACCGAGAAAGAAGAGGAAAGTGGGTTCACCTGGACCAGGGGCTGGAGCGGAGGTATCGTCACATTTTATTCATTAATTTATTTCTTTATTTGCATTGTTTTTTGTTTTTTCAAAAAACTCAATGAATCCGTACTAAACTTGTACAGAACATTATATTTTGGAGCTGATAACATAAATCTAGATGTTGTAACACAACATGGTAAGCCTGTAGGTTTCTGGTGCTGAAATTGAACATGCTACAGTGAACCTGAGCAACAGGGTTTTTTCCTGTTCAATGGCTCCCTCTGTGGGATATTTATAATACTGCAACCTTTTGTCTGACAGCAGGCTCACTGGTATATTCCCTATATATTTGTTTGTATATATTTTGTTATGTAGTATCTCCTTTAAAGAAGTTAACTAGGTGCTATAATAAATTGATCGTTGAAGGTGCTAGTTGAAATAAACTGTATTTAAAGGTTATCGTTTTAATAATAATTAGGGGTGGGCACAAATATAGATTTTTTGATATGATATGTCGATAATAATTTCCATATTGCGATATCGTGTGATTAAAAAAAAATCATTCACGTACGCTCAAAGAGACATACTTTTATTAGTAATACTCCTACAAACGCAGTAATAATACCAATCATTGTCGGTCTCATAGGCAAACACCACACACAAGTATTATTTTACCATTTTATTCCATTGATTGGCGTTTAGGTACCAAACGCTATTTGCGTGCTGCATTAAGCACCAGTGGCCATCCGTTTTGCATTATTTTGAGATATGTGCAACGGTTCATAACTTATACTATTGTAAATGTATTTTTAAAATGTGAACTTTCAGTATTATAAATGAGATGTCCTTTTAAAACATAAAAACGCATCTCACCGTAATGCAAAATTCTGCATGACACCGCGCTTAACACTTTTCGAGGTGTCGTGAATCAGCATTTACACGCAGAGCAGCTGAAGATTCAATTACTTCCAGATTGGCTAGAAAGTCTGTGCTCAGTGAAGTATAGAAATATTTCAATTTTGAGGTGGCTGATGATGGAATAGTAAAACAATATAACAAGACCTTGTTTTTCTACATGGATATTGTAAAGCAAAGCACCACAAAGTTAAAGTAAGTTATTGCTTTTCATATGTAAATATCTGTTGACATCTGTATATGTAGACATTGCAATTGTGTTATTGTATTTTTTCTGTGTTTTGCAAGACTTCGATATTATTGCTATCGAAATAGGCGCACACTATCGATACACAGTTTTCATATCTGTGCCCACTCCTAATAGTAATATCCAAATTAAGACATTTTAACCAGAGGGATCAAATTTAATGAGAGCTACAACTGAAAATACACGCGCCAGTTCCCTGCAACAATATGTTTACGCTAACGAGGTCAACTTAGTTGCAGACAAGGCTTTCTCAGTCTGTTTTTGCCAATGTGCTAATGATGTACATACAGTAGAATTTGTGTATATGAGAAAGTACAGGATCCAAGCCTTATTCAAATGACCTACCTAATGAACCTAAGATTCTCACAGTGTGTCAGTCTAAAACTAAACGATTCAGTTGGATAACGAGGGACTGAGACTGTAATATTTAGAGGGGGTCTTCATCGCTGTTCCCAGAAGTGTGCCTAAGTGGTCTACTAGTTTAACTGCTTAACTTTCCGTTCACAAAAGTTGTGCAAATTGCACTGTGGCACTGGTGGTAGGTCGGTTACACTTCACTGCCACACCAGTGTGTTAAACTCTGTTCACGCGTTGCTTGAGAGAGATTCAAACACAAGACCTGGATCTCAATTAAAAACCATGTTAAAAACTAACACCGTCTGGTACAATAAACGAGGTTGCAGAAATACAAAGGCTTTGTGCTATACACTTAGACAACCGTAAATTACCGTCTCCTCGGCATTCGGGGGGGGGGGGGGGGGGGGGGGGGGGGGGAAATCATGCAAATTGGGACTTAAGTATCTTTTCCCTGGGGCGTGGGGGGGGGGGGGGGGGGGGGGAGGGGGGGGGGGGGGGGGGGGTGGGGGGGGGGGGGGGGGGGGGGGGGGGGAGGGGGGGGGGGGGGGGGGGGGGGGGTGGGGGTGGGGGGGGGGGGGGGGGGGGGGGGGGGGGGGGTGGTGGGGGGGGGGGGGGGGTGAATTAAAATGTAAAAGGCTAATCAGCTTAATGAAAGAGCTACAGCACTACCAACTGTGCACTCAATTAAATTGTCTAGTTTATCAGTAAGCCAATTAGAATAAAAACACTAAGAACCTAACAAGGCGTTTTTAAGGCGCTCTTGACATACAGTACAGTGCACAGTTGCAGTGTTCTCTCCTTTTAGCTTTGTTTTTCATTTCATAGTTTTCTTTGCAGATGTCCATTCATTCATTCAATGCAAATAATCCCTTCAATTACATAGATAATCTTCAGAACATTGCTTGGGCAAACGGAGCCTGTGATACACGTCTCACAACAGTGCATTGCGCATCTACTGTGTTTTGAGGAATTGGAATTTAAATTTTAAAGAAGTAAGAATTGTTGTGCTTCAATGTAAGTGACTTCACTGTAAATAATTTGTTGCCACTGAGAAGCTCATTTGAACAGAATCCTGCTAATTGAAATGTTGATCAATAATGTGTTGGCATTGATTTAAAAGGGAATTGGAATTGAAAAGACCCCAGGAATTGACCCCAGCCCTGGTCTGAATAGTTGTGTGAAGGCAGTGGACTGCATATACTGAATAACCCTGGGGTATGTACGTTCTCTCACACACACTGATTCTGTCTGTTTCCAGGGCTCTGGTTCAAGTGGGTCGCTTTCAGGCAGCCCTTCAGTCGCCGCGGCGAGGCAGTTCACTCGACAACGAATCACACGGGTTAACCTCAGGGACCTCCTGCACTGTTTGGAAAACGAGAGCGAGACAAGCCATTCACATCTGCTGTACCAAGCATTCCTGAAGTAGCACGGGCACCACCGGCAAGGCTCGTGACTTTCCATGGGCAGGAGGGAAAGCATTCATGGGACTTATGTTTTACTTTTTTTTTTTTTTTTTAAATATATACATTTTACTGAAAGTGCGCCTTTTTTTGTAACATGTAGACGGACAGTGGTACAAAAAAAAAAAAGAAAAAAACTGACTTGTGGGGGCGGGTTTGTATGTGTTTATAAATAAAATATTATGTAAAAAGAGTTTCTATAAAGTCTTGTTGTTATAAATATTATTATAATTATTGTTGTTATTATTACAGACTGTGGATTCTATGACTGGACAAATAATTGTTACTCCTCTTTAAACTGAGTTGCCTTCTTGCCAAAATAAGCCATATATTCATATCTGAGCTAGAAAGGCTAAGCAATTAATAACTACCTTTTGTCTGTCAGTAGCTTTTAAGCACCCGCAAAATAACAGCTCTATTATTTATAACATTTTGTTGTATGTGTTTGAGTACTGGAGAGCTATGTAATGGGTTCTCTTGATTTTTTTGCATGTCAGAAAAGGCTTGTGAAGCCTATAAACAAATGCCCATTGTTTTGAATGTTTCATTTTTTAATATTACTTATTTGATACATTTCTTAAAAAAAAAAAAAAGAAAAAAAAAAAGTAAAGACTTTTAATAACTTTTTCTGCATAAATATATTTTACTGCACTGTTTGTTTTTTTCAAGCAAAATTAAATTGCAATAAGAAAGATATCAAATCACTAACTGAGAAGTGTTTAAGTATAAATCAAGTGTATTTAAGAAATAATAATAATAATTCTGGAAATAACTAAATTGCCAGTAATTGTATATAACTTTGGCACATAAATAATGCTATGTACACCATAATTATTTTGCTAAAAAAAGGACTGCATTTAAATAAGAACTACTTTAAAGCAAACAAGAGTTCAAACCCTTCTTTGTACCTATTTTTTTATTAAATATACTAATTTTGTCTTTATATTTTTCACAAGTATTGTATTGAAATTGTTTATCGATTGTACTTTTATGATTGTAAATACTTTTGTTTTCCTTTTTCATTGTGTGTCGTTTTGTGTTTGTTCATCAAGGGGGGAAAAAACCTCTTCAGTGGACTTTAATGTGTGAACTGAATGCTAATCAGTGTTTTTACCAGCTGTTACATCCTTTTTTTGTCTTTTACAGAGAAAAACGAAAAATCAAAATCCCAGACCTGTCTCCTCCTCTTTTCTTGTACATTTTGCACAGTCACTTGTTTATTTGTAAATATTTTACTTAAAAACAAAAAAACTAAAACAAAAAAACTTATTGCTATTGTTTTATATAGGATTGAAAGAGAATTAACTCCTGCATTAAAAACAAAGTTATCTGTAGTTTGGACTCCTGTGTTTTCCTCTTACTTACAGCTGATTCCTAACGCTGTTTCTGAATTCCACGCCAGCTGTCATCCGTTAAAGACATTTTCTGACCTTACATCATGAATACATTTGTGGAATCTATTTATTAGTGTGCTCTTTGTTTCACCTGTGTCCTCGTAAGTTATTTAATTGAGGTTATTAAATCTGTATGACCTGGGTTTAAAAAAAATATTTGACATAAAAATATATATTATATTTACCTGGCTTGATTGCTGTTGGTAGCTGCCATTGAATCCCACCTGAGCCTTACACTTGTGTTTTATGAAAACCACATCAGGATCAGATGAGATAGAGAAAAAGGTGAGGATAGTCAGACCAACTGCAAAATGAGGGATGATGTTAAGCTAATGAGGTGAATTGGTTATTTCCACTTGAAACCTCCATCTAGTGCTAATGTAGTTTTAACTATGCAATTAAACCTACCGTAGATGACCTGTAAGAGTTTGCCCTCCCCTGCTTTAAGCACAGACAGGACATGCTCCTGAGTTGTACTCCCTGTATAGAACTGGCTGGATAGGAAACATCTGAAGATACTCCACCTGCAACCGCTGAAGGTAAAGCTTCACAAGGAGTGGGAGACTGTCACCTTTAACTTGTGCATTCAGATCAGCAGAATTCCCCCTAGGCATGTGTGTGGTATTGTAGTCCATTTGGTAATTCACTAAATTGGTTGTAATAATATCTGCAGTTTGTTTTTTGATGTGTAATTCAGACAGCAAATTAAGGAGGGGTTACTATTAAGCATCCCCAACCACAGAGGTTGCTTACCACTGCTATTGTGAGCATGACACAGCACCTGAAACGGCTAGGGAGTGTTGCTGAAGTTCTGAGCATTCAGTGTGCAATAGTTTGTAAACCAGCCGTACTACTGTACCTGGATCAGCTTTTGTATAAGCATTCCCATGAGACAGAACTTCATTGGACCACTGGATGGCGATCTTGTTATGTGACAAACTGAATATTTGCTGTTGACCTCAATTTAATTGATTTACAGCTTGAAGTCATTAGTGAAAGTTGGTGGCTTATCCTAAATCCTCATCTGTTTTTTTTCCCCCAGCTACCTGTGGTCAACAGCCTGCAGAGCGCTCTGAAAAAGCCTTTGCTGATACAAAGAGGTAACCCGGCCTCCTAACCCTCTGGATTGCCAATGGTAAGAGGGCTCAGTTTCCTTGTCCTGTTTCATTCCTTCTCCACGGTACACTGCAGCAGCTGTGTCTAAATTCGAGGCGCCAGTCCAGGGGATATGTCTTGCACCAGCAGAGATTAAGATGCATTTAAAAAGATCACCCTTTCTCTTATGAATTCCACAGAGGTTAATCTCTTTATATGAAGACCTCCTTGCCCCTTGTTATCCACAAAGGCTTAGGCATCCAGATCCAATCTGTAAGTTAATAAACTAAACAAGAGCAAATCTTTGTGATACACTGAGCTGTATCTCCAGGCACTGCGAGAAGACTTTCTGAGTTGATGCACTGGAGCATTTAGTCAGGAATGGGTATCAGAAGAATAGGTAAGCGAGCATTGTGTCAACCACTGCAACCCTGTCCAATGCTGGTTATTGACTGATCCGAAACAGGCCATTTGGGAAGACTGAAAACTGCAAAGCATGCCTGTTTCAGACGTCCGTTACAAAACACTCAGTGCAATCAGAAGCTTTGATGTTGTGCTTTGCCTACAGGGAGCCCTGCCAAAACCCTCTCCAGAGTAGACACTAGAGGCAAATTGCTTATCTCGTCGTCAGTCACGGAGTACCAAACTATAATCATCCAGGGAACTGTGAAATAAGCAGCTCGGGAGTTTGTGTTTGTAGTTGGGGTGGCATTAGGCAATACTGTTGGGACTGCTGAAGTTCTGAAGATGGAGGAGAAAACTGAAAACAACAAAACTGTATAGAACAGCCTGTTAAAGTCCGGAGAGTCTTTAAATAAAGATGAGCAGGTTGATGCTGAGGCTCAATGTGGCAGAGTTAGTAAGCATGTGCTAATATATAGTGATATGGTTATTGCATTGAAGGTACTGTTCTATTCATGGGTGACATGCATGATAATTGACCAAATATTTCAGGCAAGTTACAGTATATCAATTGTTTTTTTATTTCCCCCATGAGTTTTCCAGTCAGTCACATTTTCTATTTAGGTAACCACTCGTAACCACTTACATCACAGCAGCAGTTAAAGAAGAGACTGAGTGCCCAGACACTGCAGAGGAAATAAATAAGGGCTAGAGAGTTTGAGAGTTGTACAGAACTCCTCTAAGAATAAACCATGCATGCATGCAACATACAGTACATACTGTAAAAGGAGGCTAGGAAGAGGGACAGACTGGTCCCTGCAGTGTAAAGGAGGTAGAACACCTAAGATCCACTGCCTGTGCAAAAAATCCTGTTTCTTCAGTGCAGGGTTTAAGATGCTTGGCTAAGATGCATTGTCCTTACTTGATCTCCACTCTCTGCCTGTGCATCAGTTTGTATTTGTACATACGACATTGTGTTGTGTGGTGGCATTTTATTTATGCATTAGAAGACTTGACTGTTTTTCTAAAAGCCGCGCTGTTAATCGCTCTAATCCGCTAAGTGATTCTTCTATGCCAGCAACAATGCCACCTTGGAGTCTGATCTTCCTAGCAGGCGGGAACTAAGAGTGGTGAGGCCTGGCCAGCACTTGCATGGGAGACCTACTAGGAAAGCTGCAGTGCATGAAGTGATGTGGGTGGATCAGCAAGGAACTCTTCCCTCTGGGCTTGAACACAACAAATGACAGCATGATGTAATTATAGGAATCACAACGCTGCAGAGGGTTCATTTCCTGTGTTACAGCTAATAAGACCCCACCTGAGCCTTACACTCGCGTTTTAGGAAACTGTTGGGCCATGCAGGGTTCTATTACCCATAGAACAGGAATACAAGCAGGATGCAGACAAAATGAGTCAAAGTGAAAACAGAAAGAAAGGATAATCTTTGAGAATATGCTGGTGACAGAAATGGAAATGTATTTGAAATCTTTGGTTCTGGAGCCTGAGATGTACGCTAAAGTGTAAAGAAATCCATTTAAGTGTAGCTTCAGAGTATCCTGACGTGTAGGTAAATGTATCCTATACTGTCAGCATGAGAGATGGTTTACATAAACACACAACCCCTTAATAGAAACCACAGTGCTAACGCGGAGAGTAGAAACTATTTTTGTCACATCAGAATCACCCCTGGAGTCCTGGAAGAGCCGAAGAAGCTCAGTCAATTCTCTTAATTGAAAAAATTAGCGAGGAGCAGCTGTTACCTATTAATAAGACCTGCTTTCTTTTTATCATCTTGGACATACTGGTTGATAGCATCTGTAACTACAGCTGTCAGGCATTTTGATCAGGCTCTGAATCCCGCTTTCCACATTTCCTGACAAATCTAATATCCAGAAACATTTCCCGGTAGGCTGGGCACGGCCGGACTGAATGACTGCGGCAGCGAAGCTAGGATTTTTAACCAAGTACAGTAGGTGTGAGGGAGAGCGGTAATGGTGCCAGGCCACTATGGGCACAATATCTTGAAGTGGCTGAGTGTAATATGTACGTAGCATACTGCGTGTAGTAATGCTAACTCCTGCTAGGCAAGCTATAGGGCGGTATAATGAAATATCTATTAATGGCATGAAAATAAATAGCAGACCTTGCTAAAAAGCTAACTTATGTATGTACAAATCACAGACAGGTTTTACAGCAAACAAATTAAATAAGGAGAGTAAACAACAAACTGTTGACTAGAAATAGTGTACATTTTACACATTTATCAAAACAACAAGGGGATTAGATGGATGTTGACTCCCTACTAAAATGCCTTGGTGATTCCCCCAGATGCAGTACTCTATCTTTAATGTGGCTTCTTACTATTGTATTCAACATTTAATCGCACAATTATACATTATTAGCAAACAACATACTGCCAACCGACACAGTCCTCTGTTATCAGTGGTTCTCTGTGCTGATATTGTATCTCATTCGCAAGCTAATCTCAATACTGCAGGCTTCTATATACGGCAACATACAATTAATTCTATAGTGACCTTGATTCATTGTATAAGCAATGTATTTGATGTATTTTCCAGAAAGGCCACGCTGACTTGAGCAGTTCTAATAAACAGGTTTTACAGGGCATACTGCAGTAAATTTTGCCGTACATATTCGCCACCAGGGGACGCAGTTGACACACCTAGAACAGAATGCAAAACAACCCTCTGCAGAGGAATTACAAAAAACACTGCTGTTAGTGCCCCTGACATTTGTTATAATAAAAAGACTGGTCATTATACTAGAGTATCTGCTCTTATACAAATATTAACCACACTTTACTGTGGTAAAGGACAGTTTGCATTGCCATTACAAACTTGTGCTCTCCTGTGCTAAACCTTTATTTCACTGTATTTGCAACGTTATAATATCTGGATTTTCTGGTTTCCCCCTTTTACTTTGAGCGACTTGCCTTGTGGCGTGACCTATTATGCTATTTTCAGTGTTCTACAGAAGGTGTAAGTACTGTATTTAGGTATTTCCTGTGTATAAATCTAGATGTAAGAAGCTCATTTGCTTTTATGTTTTCTCATTTTGTGTAAATGCTGTGCTGTGTAATATCATCTGATCACAGCAATCAGCCTTTTAACAGCTTGACAGCCTACTGATGTGAGGAGGTCAGACTGTTCGACTTGCTCGCAATCTGCAAACCCTGGATAGGAACACATTTTTTTTAATCTGCCTGTGCTCACCCTGTTCCACACAGTGCTGCATTGCATTCTACAGTGCCTTCCAAAAACATTGTGCTGCACTGCATTCTACAGTGCCTTCCAAAAACACAGTGCTGCACTGCATTCTACAGTGCCTTCCAAAAACACAGTGCTGCACTGCATTCTACAGTGCCCTCCAAAAACACAGTGCTGCACTGCATTCTACAGTGCCTTCCAAAAACACAGTGCTGCACTGCATTCTACAGTGCCTTCCAAAAACACAGTGCTGCACTGCATTCTACAGTGCCTTCCAAAAACACAGTGCTGCACTGCATTCTACAGTGCCTTCCAAAAACACAGTGCTGCACTGCATTCTACAGCAAAAACACTGTGCTGCACTGCATTCTACAGTGCCTTCCAAAAACACAGTGCTGCACTGCATTCTCCAGTGCCTTCCAAAAACACAGTGCTGCACTGCATTCTCCAGTGCCTTCCAAAAACACAGTGCTGCACTGCATTCTACAGTGCCTTCCAAAAACACTGTGCTGCACTGCATTCTACAGTGCCTTCCAAAAAATCTAGCCTGAGGTGACATTAAATTAAGCATTTCAAATTGGGTTGAAAATCAAAGACTTGTTGTTTAGAGAGTGGGACAGCATTGTCACCTGTAATGTCCTAATTATATGAAACTGGCCTGTGTGTGCCACAGGTTTTCTACAATGATACTGGGCAGGGTTAGTTTATAAAAGGTCAGCTGGTTAAGTATGTTACAGTTTACATTTCCTCTAACTTGAAAATGACATAATGTTAGACCCATATTCAGGGCTTTTGTACAAACAAACCACAGGGAAAGCCGTTCTGTTTTTATTTTTATTTATTTATTTATTTATTTCTGGTTGCCTAGTTACTTCTCTCAGTCACAAGCTTAATACTGATGATGTTACCCCACTAAGAACAACATAAGGTGTAATGCTTTCTTGTCATAACCTTCTTTGAAAAGTCTTAAAATATATTTGTAACAACTTAGTACTGTTTAAGGATTGAAATAAGACTCCCATTGCATGTCAATATTTGATACAGCCAGGGTCTCATGGGGTGTTTTGCCTGTGAGAGTCCAGAGGGCAAACGAAATTTTAGAGTAAGGGCAGTACATTAAGAAAACATCTTGTTTCATTATCTTATTTTCACAGTCCCAAAACCACACTGTGATAAGACTAGCATCTAAACAGCCTATTAATTCTGACACTCTTATATGCAGTCAACAGAGTAGCCTGTTCCAAATAATTACACATATTGTTTTGGTTTATTTTATTTTTTTTCCTATTAAGAATAAATGATTAACCCAGTCTGTAGTGAACAGCGGGGAAGCAACTTAGAAAACTGTGTTTTTAACGAATTGCAAAAAAAAAAAAAAAAAATATGCCTTTAACACATTTGGAAATGGTGGGTATTAGTTAAATAGACTAAAACTTTTTTTTTTTTTTTTTTTTTCTTCACTTTCCTTAGAAATGCGTCATCTCTGCAGAGAATTGTGGCAGCTTTTCTTGTGTTGAAATCAACACATTCATACTATATATAGGCATGTTATAGGTCTGAGGTTTTGTCATTTTATATTTTTGTTTCCTTTCTGTACATCTATCATCTGTGTTATTGAAGGCAGAGTTGATTGAAACCATATGTGCAAGCCACTCAAAGTGGTTTTGTAGCCGACCCAACTTCAGTTACAACCATTTCCCCAGTGGGACTGTGCTGGGGTTCCAAGGGGCTTGTTGTAAATACAGACTTCCTTCAAAATATACAGGGTTTGAAAACACAGGAGTGTTTCATTTAATGACTTTCAACCACTAAAGCCACTCAGGCAACCTTCAGATGGAGAGTTTGTGGCTTCAGTCCCTGAGAGAGAGAGAGAGAGAGAGAGAGAGAGAGAGAGAGAGAGACTTTGACTTTTAAGATCCTTTATTTAAATATTCCAAATAAAATCCATTAAAATTCAAATAAAGGTAAAACACAACAAAAGTTAAGATTCCTACTGCCTCAGCAGAAATAATAAATCCTAAAATACATCATGTTCTCTTAAAAACAGATTTTAAACAAAATAAAAGGATCATAAAAAATCAATAAAAAAACAGTGTTTTTTCCCTGTTGAAAACAGATTAAAGCCAAAATAAAAACACTGTAAAATAATAAAATTAAAATTAGAACAAAAACTGGAGCTCCCCCTCCTCACACAGAAGGCGTCTCCCACACATCACCTCTCCTGAAAGTCCTCCAGGTTACTGACTAGCTTAAAATACTCAAACTCTACTCTGATCTGGCTGACCACGAGCACCCTGAACTGAACCACTAAACTGGTCAGTCCAGAAAGAGAGTTGATTTTTCCTTGTCTTTAAAATAGCCAATTTTGCCTGTCCAATTAAAAAATTAATAAGAACACACATGTTTTTCATTTTAAAACTGTACAGAACCCCCAAAATAAAAAGCTCCTTACTAAAAACAACCCCTAAATTATTCAGGATTCCCTGCAGTAAATTAAAAAGTGGCCGCAGCCTCTCACGCTCACTGTAGGCATGAAAGAGAGTTTCCTCTGCTGAGCAAAATGCGCACTGCTCACTGATACTGGGGTCCACTCTATGGAGAAACCTGCCTGTGGACACAATGCAGTGTAGAATCTTCCACTGCAGGTCCCCCACTCTCTTGGCGAGGGACGGCTTGTATAGCACCCTCCACTCCGGCCTGTGCCCCTCCTCTACAGATAAGTGAGCTCCCCACTTGGAGTCTACCAGACCCCTTAGCCTACTATACTCTGTGGCTTTAACACACAATTTGTATATATGTTTGCTATTCATTGTGTGAAAGACCATTTCCTCCACATTCTGCAATTTAAGTAGTCCCTCCATTCTCTCCACCCCCCTCTCCTTCCTCACCTACTGCTGGTGACACAATCATCCCTGGAAATAAGGAAAGCTGTCTCTGCTCTGTGCCTCTGGACAGCTCCTCCCTCAGGACTGCCTTGAGCCACGGGGAGAGGCAGCCCCTCAACTCACCCATTAGTCTTTCTGCAAGCCTCTCTGAGTGCCAGCCTAGTTGTGCTGTTAGCTGGGAGGCAGTTAGCCAGCAGGAGAGCTCAAGGTTTAACAGGTGGACCATCCTGGTTACACCTGCTTTTAAAAAACTGGCACAGAGTGTCATTGACTGGAGAAACTTAACTGGAAAGAGTGGATTAAAAAATAGGGGCTCCTCAAACAGGTCCTGCCCTGTCAAGGACTCCACATCCCTTTCCACCCTCACCAGCTGACAGGCATTTAAAATACTTTGATAAAAAGGAGGAAGTCCTGCTTTACTAAAACTGGTGTTCTCAATTAAAAACAGGTGTTTTCCTAACCCCAGCCCCCCAACTTTATTGAGAAGGAAACAGGCCAGCCTCTTCCAATGAGCCTCCTCCTCAGTGTACAGGAGTCTCTGAACCGCCTGCAGTCTGAAGGCTACCACTCTGCTGAAAATGCTGACTAGCCCCTGCCCCCCCTCATCACTAGGGAGGTACAGGACTGCCGGCCTCAAACTGTGTCTCCCGCTCCAAAAGAACTCCAGCAGCACTCTCTGGATCTCCTTCACCAGGCCCCGGGGTGGGTCCAGGCATACCAGCTTGTGCCACATGCTAGAGGCCACCAGATTATTAATAACAAGCACCAGGCTCTTGAAGGACAGTTGGGCCAGCAGTCCCTTTCACCTCTGCAGCCGCCCCCTCACCCTGTCCAACAAACCCTCCCAGTTCTTTCTCATGTAGTTCTCTGTTCCGAGGTGTACCCCCAGCACTTTAATGCCTGCTATGTTCCATTCCAGCCCCTCAGGCAGGACAGAAGGGGTGCCCTCATCCCAGCTGCCTGACAGGAAGGTGTCACATTTTGCCCAGTTTACTCTGGCAGAAGATGCTCTCTGGAACTCATTTAGAGTCTGCTGCAGTGCTTGGACATCTGCATCCCCACTCACAAACACAGTCACATCGTCTGCGTAGGCAGACACCTTCACTGTGGCAGAGGAGGGTGTGGCGGGCAAGGAGGGCACTGTCCATCCAGCTAACCTGAGCCTCAGCAGGTGCAGCAGGGGCTCTATAACCAGCGAATACAGAATATCAGACAGGGCGCAGCCCTGCCTTATACCCTTGCACACTGGGAAGGGCTGACTCAGCCCATTGTTGATCTTTAAAATACTAAAAATGTTGGAATATAAAAGCCGAATATAAGAGATAAAACCAGGGCCGAACCCGAAGGCCTCCAGTTTTTTAAAGAGGTAGGTGTTGTCGACTTTATCGAAAGCCTTCTCTTGATCCAGGGAGACCATTCCTACATTCAAATCACAAATATCATTTACAGTTAAAAAATCTCTAAGGCAGTTCCTTGTGGCTGAGGCTCTCTCTCAGAACCTGGAGCAAATCCTCCCCCATTATATCCCAGAAAATATTATAAAATTCTGCTGGCAGTCCTTCGATCCAAGGAACCTTTTTGCTGGAGAGCTGCTTGACAACGGCGGTCATCTCCTGGTGGGTCAGCGGTGTGTCCAGTTGAATCTGCTCCTCCCCACTGAGGCTGGGTAACCCCTAGAGCAGCCGCTCAGTGTCCTCTAGGTTGCACAGTTCTTTATTATAAAGTTCCTTATAAAAACGCACTGCCTCTCTGCTGATTTCCTCCCGGGTGTGCAGTTCTTTCCCACCAGGAGTCCTGATCCAGCACAGCTGTCTATTGTCCAATCTCTTCCTTTCCAGGTTGAAGAAGAAACTGGTGGGGGCATCCATGTCTCTCAACTGCATGAATCTGGAATGCACAATCGCCCCCTTCACTCTTTCCTTCAGCAAGCTCCCCAGCACGAGTTTCTGCTCTTTTAGGTTCTCCAGGGTCTGTTCTTTAAATTCTGAATTTAAACTTTCCTCTAGGAGGAGGATTTTTGACTCCAGTTCTCTCACGGCTGTGTTCAGTGACCTGATTGCATTTATAGTGTATTGTTGACAAAAACATTTAATTTGTATTTTGCCAATGTCCCACCACTGTCTTAAATCTTTATACTGTGCTTTTTCTTGTTTCCAAATTATCCAAAAAAGTTTGAATTGTTGCTTGAATTTTACATCTTGTAATAATTTTACATTGAAATGCCAGTAAGATGTTCTGTGGGGTTCTGATTGAATTATTACTGTAATTAATAGACAGTGGTGGTCAGAAAGACTACTGGGGATAATTCTTGCTTTGATGAATTTATTTAAATCATTTTTAGAAGTATAAAACCAGTCTAGTCTTGCTCTATATACACAGTTTGTGTGATACTGAGACCAGGTGTATTGTCTTGAACTGGGGTGCAGGCATCTCCATATGTCAACCAGGTCACTGGACTCTAACAATGCAGCCAACTGCGATGCAGGAGCTGATTCTTCCTCCCGCTCACCCCCAACACCCCCGACTTCCTCCCCGCCAGCATCGCCCTGTTCCTGCCCTGTCTCTGCTCTAGCCTCCCTTCTCGGGCAGGCTTTCCTCTGGTGTCCCTGTTCTCCGCATTAAAAACACCTCATCATTTCGGAACTGACAAGCACCACACAATTCGTCCCTTCTACATTAAAATTCCAGGCTACATTAATGACTTGATTAGGATCATTTAGTAAGACAAACGCCTGCCTTCTAAACGACATGACGTGCCTAACGCTGTTATTTTTGCAATCCAGCGGTATTCCCTTAATTGGGGACACAAGTTTACCAAAACGAGCTAAATTCTTTTCTAATTGCTCATTTTTTAAAAACGTAGGCACATTAGAAAAAATAACTTTCGTTACCGGGGTTACTACAGGGGAAACCTAAACAAATTCACCTTTCACTGTAAAGCCTTCATCTACCAACGTGTTTACTAGCATCACCTCCACTAAAAATATTACCAGCGCTTTATTCATTCTTGACGCTGACATAATATTTTCAAACCCCACCACCTCTCCTACTGCCAGCAGACACTCCTCCACCGAAACCCCAGGGTCAGGCAGGCAACGGACCCCATGTCGGTGGCTGAGAGCCCCCAGCACTCCTGAATGAAACCCCATTACAGGATCTCCAAACACACACCACTAACCTATGAACAAACAAACACACACACTAGTAACCTATTGTGATGAGTCAAAGGGATTTCGGTCTGTGATTCAGCCTCCCGACAGTAGATGGCATCAAACCAACTCGGGACTTCCCTTACCAAGATCACGTGACCATGGCAAAAGTCATCTTTTGAGGGACGGCACCTTGGTGAGGGCGGAAGTACGAGTATGTAAATTCCAGCCACTGGAGTCAAGTGAAGGATAAGGACACTTGTCAGTTGGTGATTGGTGTTCCACTGACTACAGAGGCGGGACATTACATACTAAAGGGAACGTACTACTGTGTTCGGGGTTGGTCCGAAAGTAAAATAGGAGGAGTAACGGGTGGAGGAAGAGACTAAGTTGGTGCAGCGGGATTTTTAAAACAAAAAACACTAACATTTCTTTTGTCTTTTTTTGTTTATGTATGGTTCGCCACGAAGACGATTAAAGACGAGTTATCACGGTTTGTTTTGGATTTCACCCCTGCACTCCTTCCCTCACACCATTTTGTTTTCTTTTGTTATTTAATTATTTTGTTGTGTATGATAATAAAAATAAATTATTTTATTTCTGTACACGTAAATTACTGTCTGGACATTCCATTTAATACACTCTCGCCTCACACCTATGAACAAACAAACACCCAAAAAGAAAAACTAAGTAACTATCAAAACAAAATAAATAAATAAAGTTTTAAATTTCCCGGTCCAACCGCACCGGCGTTTCACCTCTCTGCAAGCCCTTCCCACAATCCTCCACGAGAGAGAGAGAGAGAATTAGATTTGGTGTTATTTAATTCCATGTGTAATGCCAATAAGACTATTTTCTACAATCAGATCTTTAAAGCTGTGTGCAACGTGTGTATCTGTTTGACTGAAATAGGTGTCAAGTAAGTATAAGTTCTGTTCCTGTATAATAATAATAATGCAGTAAGCCACAGAGAGCTGCACCAGAATAGTACAGAATTTAACTTGATTACGGGAGTAATTAAACCCAGGATGGTTAGAATGAATCACCTACTCCAATAGCATTCAGCAGGAAAGCAGATGGATGCACCAGGCTAAGCACATGAGATGCTGTCAAGCTGCGTTGCTGCTGGAAAGTCTTCATGATAGATACAGGGTAGATAGGTGAAAGCCATTAAATTGAGCAAGGGCATGTTCTGGAGTTCGTCAGCAGGGGGGGGGAAATGAGTTTGATCCTTCTGCACCTCAAGGCTGCGCATTGCTATCTCACTGCACAGCACAGAGGATCTGTTGAGACTCAGATTATCATGTGAAGTTTTTACCCTCCCCCCCTCTTCTCTCGCGTGGGCTTGATCCAGCTGTGCTATGCGATGGAGAGGCTGTGGCTGTGCCTCAGCACAGCCACAGCCCCATCCAGTCCTCAGCCTCATCATCTTGCACAGTCAGATCAATTAGGACGAGTGCTGGGCAGTGCAAGTGTTTTCAAAGCCAGGAATGCCAGGAATGTACCTACATTAAGCCTTAGACTTGATTAGAATGCCTTGAGATACAGAACAGCCAGGCTGAGCCCATGGAGAGGGGGTTGGGTCATCCCATCAGCTTCAACCAGCCTGTGCAGCCTTCAAAAAGCCAACTGGAGTAAATTGTAATAAAATCATACCAATGTGTTGTAAGCATATACCCACGTATTAAGAAGTAGTGATGTGAAATACGCTTATTTTATTTAATTGAGTAATACTATGTCATTGGGTGAATCTGTAAGCCCATTTGTCACAGACAGGTATGGTAAAGCACTGGTAAGTTTTGATGAGCAAGGCAAAAGTAAATACCTAAATTGGAATAAATTACTACAGTGCCATAAAGAGTGTTAACAGAGCAACCGGCCCGGAAAATTACTTGTCAAATAGCTTTCCAATGGTCATCACACACAGCAAAGATCGATACAAATAATGTGGACTAAACAGATACGCCCAGGGCTGTATCCTTGAGGTCACATTGATATTCTTTATTTATGAAAGACCTACTCTTTGCAGGAGACTGCGACGTCCACCTGCTGTAGCCTTTTTGGCACGGGGTGGCCAATCAGGGTCCTGGAGGGCCATTCCACTCCAGGTGTAACAGGTAAAATGACACAGTGAACTACTTCAGGGTCTGGATGGAGGTTTAACTGGCTCAATTAAGCAATTTAGAACAGGAGTGGATTGGCCACTCTGCAGTTCTATACAGGCCAAATATATTTAATATAGTGTTGGTTGCATTGCAAAATGACTTTTAAAATGTTAAAGGCTGCTTAAGGCCAGAGGAAATAAATATAATTATTCTGTTTTACAGTAGTTAACCTTATTGTTCCGAGATTAAGCATGCTTTTTTGTGGTTTACCACACTTTCATGTATGCTTTTACTCAGCTTTACAGCACTTTGCTTCTTTCAAGACTCTCGTTATAGTCCAATCTCACAGTCTGTTATACTGTTATTTGTTTAAAACGAAAGAGTGCTGGATGTATAAAGTTATATTTATTGAGTCTATGTCTCTAGAGATGCAAAAACTTGAATTGCCTGGTAGTGTGTGTGACATCTCCTTTAAGGTACTAAATGAGAGCTGCCCCTTTAAAGCTCTGATGAGGCCCTCACCTGTTTGACCTTTAGAATGCCGGTTCTCCTCTTTCCCAGCTTGTGTGGAAGAATTCTAATGACATGTTTCCAAGGTAAATACATTTTTTTTTCTATGTCTAGGTCAGGAGCTACCATTCAAGTTTGGGTTTAACAGGTAAGAATAGATAAGTAATGACTTCAGGGTCTGTACGAGGGTTGGACTGGTTCAATTAAACTACTCGGAACAGGATTGGAATGAAGGCCAGGTGTGGAGAGGTCAACTTTGGACACTTTGGGTGTAGGTCAATGGTTCTCAACCCAGGTTGTCGGGGACCCTGTGTCTTCTGATTTCCATTCCAACTGAGTTCTCAGTTACTTAACTATACCCTTAATTGAACTAACAATAACTTAATTAAGCCTTAAATGTTTTCAGTGCTTCAAGAGTGGGCTATTTCAAGTCAACTATACAATTTTATAAGTAACTCAAAATCTGCAACTTGTTAGGAGCTGAGAACAATTTAAAAAGTCTAATTAAGCAAACCGTTAGTTCAATTAAGGGTTTAGTAAAATAATTGAGAGCTCACTTGGAATGAAAACACAGGGTGCTTGGTCTAGGCAATCCCAGAAGGAGAACTCCACCAGCATGCACATGACACTTGTCCTGGTACTCTTTGTCTCCATTGCATGTGGCTCGTGTCCCATTAACCATAAATCTAGGAAACCCCTCTCCAGAACTGGACCACTGTTGACCTGGAATGACACTATTGGTGATAGTCAAAATCATTTTAAAAATGTGCACTGCCAATTGGAGAGTCATCAATGCTGCAGGTAGCACACAGAGCTCCCCTGCACCCAGTGCATCCAGTCACAGCTACGCAGTGCCCTTTGTTAGTTGAAATGAGTCACTACATGCTGCATGCAAATTGTTGTATACTGCTATTTTTCTGAAATGCTTTAAAAAAAAAAAAAAAAAAAAACTAAATTAGAAATTTGGAACAACTGCCATGGTAGAAATGTGTAAAATATTAATCTTTTGCACTTCAATGGCTTTATAAATGCTGCTGAATCTGTGAAATATTGATTTAGAGGTTAATAGCCTGTTGGCCTCATAATGTGGCAGAGCAAAGCTCTGCCCTTTTTAAATTGGCAGGGATGGGGTTAAACCTGCCTGGGTTTATTATGTTCAGGTGGCTGGGGTTGATTAGTTGATTAGGTTAATTAACGATCAATCAGCGCCCAGCCACCTGATATAAAAGGAGGCCTCTGAATTTGGGGAGAGGGAGCTGAGGAAGCAGGTTGGTGTTTTTTTGGTGTGATTTTTGAATTTTCTAAATCCAGTGAAGGCATTGCCCAGCCTGGAAACTTTATTTTTGTGAGTTTTGTTTTTGCTTTATTTATGTTTGAGTATTTGTTATTTTGCCCTTGTGCACTTTATTTTTGTTTATTTATAATAAAATTGTTATTTTTTTGAACTGAGTCTGTCTCTGGGCCTCTATCCACTCGCCAGCCTGCCACATTTGGTGTCAGAAGTGGGATAGCGCCACCTAGAGGCTCAGAGCAGTATTTATTTATTTTTTTTTTTGCAGACAGTGGAAAAGGCAGGACAAGCAGCAGCTGAAGAAATGTAAGCTGCTGCATTGGAGGACCCGGCCAGCCTAAATGTGGGAAGGAGGACCATCGTTGGCGGTCCTGCCCAGATGTGCCACCGGCAAACTGGTGTGGCCGGTGTGAGGAGGACGGCACAACTGGGCAGGATGCCCCTACAACCAGGCCCAGGAAGAGGTGCAGTGTTCATCCCGGGCATCAGGGGCCACCCCACTACCTCCAGCACCATCTTTACCACCGTCCCAGGAGATCTGGGACTGGTTGATGCACCCTGAGGCAGACCTTGTCCACGATCTCCCCATAGCTATCAACACGCTGTGGCGTCGAGATGGGGAGAGGTGGGAAAAGTGGGAGGAACAACACCACCCGGCATCCTTCCCAGAGGTTGCCCTCATGGTGGTTAATTACCTGGCGGTAGACATGGGAGATCCACCGGTCACTCCAATAAAGAGAGGTGAGCCGCCTTCCCGAGAGCCAGAGAGGGGTGAGCCGCCTTCCCGAGAGCCAGAGAGGGGGGAGGAGCTGCCGTCGCTCCCAGAGCCAGAGAGGGGTGAGGAGCTGCCGTCGCTCCCAGAGCCAGAGAGGGAGGAGGAGCTGCCGTCGCAGCCAGAGAGGGAGGAGGATCGGCCGTCGCTCCCAGAGCCAGAGAGGGAGGAGGATCTGCCGTCGCTCCCAGAGCCAGAGAGGGAGGAGGATCTGCCGTCGCTCCCAGAGCCAGAGAGGGGTGAGGATCTGCTGTCGCTCCCAGAGCCAGAGAGGGAGGAGGATCTGCCGTCGCTCCCAGAGCCAGAGAGGGGTGAGGATCTGCTGTCGCTCCCAGAGCCAGAGAGGGAGGAGGATCTGCTGTCTCCCAGGTAGAGAGGGAGGAGGAGGGCGTCACTCCCAGAGCAGAGGAGTGAGCTCCCGTCACTCCCAGAAGGGAGGAGGAGCCGCCGTCACCCACGCTCCCATGCTCGCAGAGCCAGAGATGGAGTGAGGATCCCGTCAGAGAGGCGTGAGGAAGCCAGAGAGGGAGGAGGAGCCTCCGTCACTCCCAGAGCCAGAGAGGGAGGAGGATCTGCCGTCGCTCCCAGAGCCAGAGAGGGAGGAGGATCTGCCGTCGCTTCCAGAAGAGAGGGAGGAGGATCTGCTGTCGCTCCCAGAGCCAGAGAGGGAGGAGGATCTGCTGTCGCTCCCAGAGCCAGAGAGGGAGGAGGAGCCTCCTGCCAGGGCTCGGTCTATACCTCCTCCTAGACGACAGCGAGGTCTCGGTCTCCCTCAGATCCTCCAGAGCGGAGCGAGGGTCTCAGGTCTCTCCTCCATCCTCGGAGGCAGCGAGGGTTCGGTCTCTCCCTCCTCGAGAGGAGGACGCGAGGGTCTCGGTTCTGCCCTCCTCCTCGGAGGCAGTGGGGCACTCGGTCTCTCCCTCCTCCATAGACGACAGAGAGGGCCTCGGTCTCTCCCTCCTACTAGGGGGCAGCGTCCCAGAGCCAGAGAGGGAGGAGGATCTGCCGTCGCTCCCAGAGCCAGAGAGGGAGGAGGATCCTGCTGTCGCTCTCGGAGCCAGAGAGGGGAGGAGCCGCCGCCGCTCTCAGAACCCGAGAGGAGAGGAGCCGCCGTCGCTCCCAGAGCCAGCAGCGACGGCGGATGGAGGCCGCGCTTCGCAGAGTCGGGTGGGTCTCGAGGCGGGCTCGGGTACCATCGGCGGCACGGGAGGCGGTGGCCTCGCCTCGGCGGGAGCCAGGCGGGTACGGAGGGGTGGTCTCCCTCGGCCGGCGGCGGCGGCTCGGAGGGCGGTGGTTCCCACGGCCCGGCCATATGGCGGTAAAATTGGACGGTAATCGAGGGGCGGGGAGGGGGGGGAGGTCCGCCACCAGAGGGAGCCGGGCCGCCGCCGCCGCCTACCAAAAGCCGGGCCGCCGCCGCCGCCTCCGCCACCAGAGGGAGCCGGGCCGCCGCCGCCGCCTCCGCCACCAGAGGGAGCCGGGCCGCCGCCGCCGCCTCCGCCACCAAAAAAAAAAAAAAAAAACCGGGCTATTGGAGATCGGAGCCTCCGCCACCAGAGGGAGCCGGGCCGCCGCCGCCGCCCCTCCCACCACCACCGGCACCAGAGGGAGCCGGGCCGCCGGACATAATTGTGCTACTTTGGAGATTCGGGGCCCCCCTCAACCAAAGAAGGCTTGGGGGCTCCGACATCAACCCCGCCCACCACCACCCACCATGGGAGTAGCCCCCCCAAGGGACATAATTGGACTTGCACTTCAATGGGGGGAGGTGTGTGGCAGAGCAAAGCTCTGCCACCTGATAAAATGCTGGGGTTATAAATGCTGCTGAATCTGTGAAATATTGATTTAGAGGTTAATAGCCTGTTGGCCTCATAATATGCATCTCCAGTCAATCTGCTACAGAGCGATCTGTGCGTCGAAGGAGAGGAAGGCAGGTTAAATGGAAAGGGAATTATTCTGCGAGGAACAATGTTTCATTGAAAGACTTTAATCTTTTGCATTTTCGGACATATGTTCCCTCATGCATCAACAACAAAATAATAATATGGCAAAAATGCATAATTCAAGAAACTGTTTCTTACATGCCATATGACACGTCACATGTCACAAACACACCTTCTTGCACCAGAATTCATCAAACCACTTTGGGATGTTCATTTTTGCTAAAATGAAAACGTGTGCCTTTCTGTGGTCATAGACCACCAATTAAGTACCGGCATATTATTTTTAAGTTTTTAAAGGAGTAAAACCAATAGGGATCTTGTAAAAGCATAACACATAACTTACTGCTTCTAATATATTCACTGCGTCATAAATGCTAATGCTAAGTTAAGATATTTTTGAGCTACCCGCATACCATCCCATCCCATAGTTAGATGGCATTATTGCTGCTAAGGTGGCACAACACAACTCTTGGGTCTATTCAGTTGCTGCTGCTGTATATAACATTTCCCTATTCTACAGTGCATCCTGATGTAGTAATCCCTTGATTGGTAAAAGAACTGCATACTGTGTGTGACCTGTCAGAGACCAGTTGTACCCTATTGTATTTTTCTGACATCTTCATATCCAAGTAGAAGGGCACTCTGGTGTTCATAAACTGAATTTGGTTTAAATATCTTGCAATATGGTTTTGAGATATATAGCATGCCCTAGGGTGCAACAAATGTATGCATCCTTACACTGCAGTGCGGCAAGCTCAGTTATGAAGCATAGAAAAATAACCCAGTTAATACGGTGCAGTAGATGTTGGTTAAATCAACAGTACATTTCTAATGATGTTTTTATATATTTCCTATGCCTCCTGTAGTACAATCATAATAAAAAACATGTTAAAACAATAGGGTAGAATGACCAAGACAAAGTATGCATTTAAATTTTAATACAAAGGGTTAGTTGGCAAACGTTTTCTTCTTTGGCCATCGTTGCTTATTGTGCTGTGCTGCTGAATTTCTTGTTATAAATGCAGTCTTCCAATATACAGTCCAATGCAAGCCCCCAATGAGCATGGAGTATGTATTACATACACTACTAAATGTATTTTGGGGCACAGTTAAACTGGAGGATTGGCTTGAGAGTCTGCAATGATGTGCACTCTTAGACAATATTGTGAAATGGATATCTTTATTAATTTATTTAACCTCCAAACAGCATGAATGGCACTATTTTTGAAATCAGTAACAAGAGTCACAGATTAAACAGGCAGTGTAATGTAGATTGATGAGAGGCTATAAATCTGAAACACGTCTCAATGGGATGCGTTGCATGCTACTGAATTTTTTTAAAGGTAGTAACAATGCTTTGAAAGTATTTGAATGCTACAGGAGACTGCAGGCTTTCAGATGGACTTTTCTAGTGGGACAGTAAGCGTTAAAATCAACCACACCCTTAATAGAATTACAGTGCTCCCTGTTTTGTTTTTTTTTGTTTGTTTTTTTGCTATCTGGAATCTTGAAGATGGTGAATTGGTGAGTAAATAACATATTTACTGTCAACATAGACTGGGAAGAAAACAAATTTAAGCGGAGAATGTAATAGGCAGAGAATCGAAGTAGTTGTAAACTTGTGCTCCTGAGTCATGTGTAGTGTTCAGGTATGCATTGCACGCACACAAAGGCTGTGACGAGGATGTAAAATAATTCTCACGTTATTTCGTCAGTATCCAAGAAAGTTAACACAGCTGGTAATAGTCACAGCTCACAAATATTGCTCACGGAAAAGACATTTCCAGTGTATTACAAAACTAGTCATTTTATTAGAAATAAAGTGACAGAAAAGGCTTATGGGAGCTCTCTGGACAGGCCGTAGTCAACGTTTCCTCTTATTGAAGCAACATGCAGGCTACTGGCCTCCCAGGTGCACCCTTTAAATAACCCCATAGAGAAACATCACCTCTCAGATAAGAATAAGTTTGGCCCGCATTGCCCTAGGTTAATAATCAACTTAACCCAGTTCCATACTGTAGAGCATATACTTGATAACAAGAGACATACCTGCCCCTAGAAAAAAGTGCAAGCAGTGGAGCACTGAGAATCCTGAGGGTGTCTTTAATTCTCCAAAGAAATGCGCACTAAAGGTATGTTTCGGATGACAGTTTCTGAGTGTAAATATTTTCAGACCCGCAAATCAATAAAAAATAAAATAAATACACAGTATGTAGTCTCATTTAACGATATGCAACTGTCTTGTCTTTAGTTGCACACTGCTTTTAGGATACACATTTATGAAATGTAATATTGCTTTATCCTGAAAAAGGTTTATTGTGCCAGTCTTTCGATAGAGAAGAGCATTTTGATGAACGATAGAGAGGATTAGAAGATATTGTAGTGGCTCAACAATAAACAGAGTGTGAGAATATCTTTGTATTTTATCCCACATCACCATCGGTAACCAAATAGCTCCAATTTAATTCAAAGCTCTGTAGAATGCAACTGTACTTGAGGAAACCTTGTCAAGAACCCTTATGCTGGTTAGCTGACAACATTGAGAGCTGAGGATAGCATCAACCAAGAAAGACCTATTCAATTAAAAAAATTCTAAAGATGTATTCGTTTCACTCCTGAGAAGGGATTATGAGATATTAGATGAAAAGCATCCTTATGTTGCATGCTCATTCCTGGATCACGTAAACTCCTGTATGGTGGTCGTGGTTGTTTTTGTTACTTTAGTACAAGCAGAATTGCTGTTAAGATTGGCTGTTCAATTCTCATCTCTTTCACTTGTAATGTTTAAAATGTAGTTTATTATCCGTCTTTACTGAAGCTGTGGCGCTGGTACTGGTCTATTACAGATTGACAATTGCTCTATTATAACATGGTTGCTCTTCATTTTAAGGTTGTTTGCCCTGCTTCAGTGCAGCAGACTGAATCAATCTACTGTAAAATTTGGGTGGCGAGTTAGTTTCTGATTTCATTCATTACCATTTTTCACACACCACCTGCAGTTGATATCTATTCCCCTGTGGTTGGTGTCATTTACCTGAAAAAAAAAAAAAAAGATGAACATTAAGATATATAAATGTGCCATCCTGCTTTACTGAAACTGGGGAACAGGTAATTGACACCCAGAGAGATGTTTCCTCTGGAAAGGATGCTCTGTCTAGAAAAGGTTCAAACCTGTGGACCAACATGCCGGAGAGTGTAATAAAAGGTAGGCAGGGGGTTGTGGCAATGATGAAGGGAATGAAAGGTAGACCAGTATATTAAACTTGATTATTATGCATTTAACATGGATGTTTTTTTGGCTGTCATGGCTACAGAGCAACGAGTAACAGGAGAATGAATAAGGAAGCTTGAAAAGGGCTGGCAGCATTGCATCATTTAGGAGTGTTTATTAATTCTACTTCAGTGTGGAGACAGATAGCATATTATTATTATTTTTTTTAGTACTTCACATTTGGAATGTTTTCAAGCATTTCACTGGCTTGCATTAGAAGCGGTTTGGAGGTAATGTTTTTTAATAAAGATTTAATACGTATATAAAATAGGATTGCATTATGGAGTCAGCACTTCATTCATCATAAGTAATATAAAATTGAACCAAACTGCTTTGCAAATGGCTTGGAGATGTAATTCTGGCTGACACAAGAACATTTTAGTGAAAGTCACTCTGAATGGGAATTAATTTTTTTTTTTCTTTTTGAGTTTATTTGTATAGCAGACTTCCTGTGGGTGCATATGCAGACTCAGTGCCCCTTATTGTTTGTGACCCCAAAAATGACCAGGTGACGTCCAAGGGGGGTGGGGGGGTGGGGAGCTGAATAAAATCGTCAACTTAGTAAAAAGAAAAATGTATCTAGCAAACTCCTTTGAACAGAAACCCACTGCTCTGCCTGAATGTGAAGCCTCATTTATGAACACGCCTACATCTTTAATCATTTTTGTAATACCCTAACAATGCCATGACGTCAAACTGCATTGTCATTTCAGGCTGAACATCACTCATGGTAGCGAGTCATTCCGTGGGTATTTTCAATCTTTTTATGTACAGAAATGTATGCAGAATCCTGTGCTTTTCATTGGATGCTTATAACCAGTGAATAATAAAACCAATGCCAGATATTGATACTCCATGTACAGGAATGTCTGCAATCCACCTAGAACTCCAAATCCACTTCAGCGATAAATGCAAGATGTGCCAAAACACATTGAAGATTAATGCGATATGCCCAAAAGATTTGTATTTGACATTCACTTTTAAAAAAAACAACAACAAAAAAAAAACTACAGCATCACAAAAGGCTTACTGTAAATGCATCAAATCAGTACAGGAGTACTTTCATATTGTGTAAAATCTAGTGCCTGCTTACAGATGGAATATACATGACCAGCATTGACTTGTGTGTGCACTGGCCAAGGTAATCATTCCCAAATCTTACCAGGTGATTTTGCTTTGTTATTTAATGTATGCAGAGTTTTTGGATATGAACGTGGCTGGTCCAGCACAGGTAAAGCAGCCTACTCGATTACATTAGGATATCTGCATGGTTAAGCGTAGTTACATGATTTCAGTTAGGCTGTTGCTGTATATTAATTGAATATCTGAGTTAGGATTCTGGCACTGCAGGAGATGACTCTGAAATATCGATAATGTGCAACACAAAGTAGTTTATTTTTTATCTCTCTCCCCAGAATGCATTTTTAATGCACGATTACGTTGTAAAACAAAATAAATAAATCTGCGATCAACTCTTCAGTTGATTAATCTGTTAATCGGATATATATATATATATATATATATATATATATATATATATATATATATATATATATATATATATATATATAACATGTACAGGTGGGTAACTGGGACCATACCATAGGGGACCATAATGGTAGCAGCTAGTCGACACCATTGGAATCCAAGTTTGCCAATCCCTGTCTTTGGTGGCATGAAACTCTGCAATTGGGTAATAAGATCCATGATTAACTCCAGAAGTGTGCACTCTCTGAAAAGGGAAGTTAATCTTATATACAAAGTTAGACAGCTTGACTGCACAAGGTGGTGCAGTGGGCTAGTTCAAGAACATTGCTGGCATGTTTCTCCTTAGAGAACTGGGTTCAACTCCAGCCAATTCCTTTTTATTTTCAAAGACTTGGTTATTTTCCCATACAGTCATTCAAAAAGTAAGATTTTTCCATAGAAATGAGATGGCATAGTGTACTAATTCACTAGTATGCTATGCTGTTGTCCTTGGTGGAACTGTGTTCAAATCCAGTGGATTTTTCTCTTATTTTCAAAGAATTTGTTCTTTATAATCAGTGTGAAACAAACTATTTTTTTGGGAGCTGATGGTACAGTGGACTAATCCCATGTCCTTCTCTTCCTGAAGACGGCAGTTCAAATCCAGCACCTGGACGCAAGTTAAGTAATGATGTTGGTTGTGTTTCCACAGATGGAAGAGAAGTAGACCTGGCCTGCAGAGGGAGGAGGAGAGTGCAAAGCAGGGGTGTTGCTGCCTGAGAGAAGAAGAACAAGACACACTGTTACTTTTCTTCACAAGTCTCTTTTAAAGATTCTTGTTGTACACATTCATAGATTGTTACATGCATACAATATGAATCTTTAAAAGAGATGTGTGAAGAAAAGTAATGGTTTGCCTTGTTCCTCTTCTTCACTCAGGCAGCAACACCCCTGCTTTGCACTCTGCAAATGGGGGGGGGGGGGGGGGGTCACACCCTCCCTTTCTGTTCTCTCCTAGCTCCACTTCATCATCTTCCACTGCAGTGCAGGTCTTCTCTGCCTCCATCTGTGGAAACACAACTCTTTTACTAATAACTGCTTTGTGTTTCTGTGGTTAGAGAGATACAGCACATGTCAGGAGTAGCTTTTGCGATTACAGTTGCAGTGACAAACACCAGCATGACTTGCAATTTCACTTAAGTGCATAGAAAGCATAAAATATTCCCAAAGAAAAAGCAAGAGGATGGAGAAAATAGCTTGAAAGAATGAGCACAGCCTTGCTCTGTTATCACACACCTGTGCTCTTAATTGTTATTCAGCAGACTGAATAAATCTACTGTAGTATTAGGACTGGGTTAGTTTCCCATGTGATTCATTACAATTTTCATACACCACCTGTAGTGGATAAATATGTTCTGCTGTGGTAGGTGTTATTCTCCTCAGATTAACACAGATTATTGGCTTCAATATACTTTCCACAGACACACTTCATTCATTGGTATGATCATATTAGAATTCCCCATGCTTTCTGTCTCTTTCCAGTTATAACTCCACAGGCCAAGCTGTGCCATCCTTCTTTACTCAAGATAAGATAGATCTGCCATCTTGTGCAGCTGGGCATCAAAACGGCAAAACAAAACTGCTGCTCATGCCAACACCATGCCAGAAAGGGGGAAGGAGAGAAAGAGAGAGAGAGAGAGAGATTGGGATGTTTACTGTGCTTTCAACCAAAAGGCTTCCATCTTCGATCAGTCGCCTGTTTTAAGTTCTTAATTCAGTCCCCACAGCTGCTTTCCTGAAAGAATGGGTCTTGCTGAACTTAATTTAGTCTCTTTCTGGCAGTGGAGTGCTTAGAGTTACTAATCGCTTGTCTAAGTTTTGGATGGCCGGTAACTGCACTCAATCGGGATTAGTGACAAGCCTTTCTCTGGTAAGAGAAATAGGAATATAAAAAAAAAATTCTTCAATTTCTCATGCTGCTATAGATTTCGTGACTCTGCGACTACATGACTTGTTCTCGCCATTGATTTCTAATAATTAATCTAAGTGTAAAGTAGAATTAAAACACGAAAGTCATTTCTACTGAAAGCTTGTTCTCTGTGTGCAGTGGACCTCAAGCTGTGCCCCCTCCAAATGCTAGCGTACTTTTACATTGATGATCTAGTCTAGTAGCGCTCTTTGTGACAAGATGTCGTAGGGTGCTTCAGAATGAGCTTTCCAGCTTTGAAAAAATGTCTTCAATCTAGTGCTGATTGTGCATGCTTCATTGCTATAACTTGACATTAGATTTCATACACACTCAAATAAAGGCAACACAAAAGGGGACCTACAAGTTTTCTGCCACCCACACCCCTTGCACCATGCTGGCAGATTACTTGTGCTTTGCTGAGCCACCACTGGCATAGCTGCCAGTGAGAAGTTCATAACAAGGGTTTAGCTTTGCTCATGCACTATCATCGTTCCCCTTGATAAAGATACACTGCTGTGCTATTCAGAGGGGCTGAGTTGGCATGAAAGATAAATCAACATTTCACAATGGAATTAAGGGCGGGCGGGGTTGGGGGAGCAGGACAAGGAACAAGAAAAGGTTGCTTGCTGTGTTTTTTTTCCCCCAATATAATCTTGCCAGCAGAGGTGTTTTTTATTCTTCAGTTTTTGCTGATGTAGTTTAAGCACTCTTGGCTGCTTCAAGGAGAAGGGATAGAGCGACACATTATTTCAATCTTTGCACATTTCCAGATGGATGCGTTGCAAAGATTTCTCTTTCGCTGTGTTATTTAACTGCTTCAGGAATGACAGCTGCTTTTTGCAGGGGGGCTGCAGTGTTGTGGTAGTGTCAAGATGGTGAAACATTGTTCCTGTGGAGATGTTTTTGTATACCCCTAAAAACTGTTAGAAACCATCAATATAACGGCACTCATTTTGATGGGAATGGGATTGAAGCAGGATGTACCTACTCCTTTACCTTGTGTTTACCTTGAGGGGAGCTCTCCGAGAAATAAACCAGAAAACATCAAGCATTTTTAAAAGGGGAACTTTATTTATAACACAGGGTCAGGTGCCAATGCACCAGTTTATTATTTTTTTTATTTATTTTTAGCTTTTATGTACATTATAAATCAGCAAGACCGTTTATGGGGTTGAAATCAAGATCTTAGTGGCACTATAAACACACGCTTAAAACAAGAATACTCTTCCCTTTTTACTTACATTTTACTTATTTTTTGGTACAAAATGGTACAAACAACAATACAAAATAGTTGTGCTGTTGACAGTTTACAAAAAAAACGTATCTGAAATTGTTAACTGTGCCAACCAGTCATGCGGGCTGCTATGCATTTTTAGTTTTTGTTTATTAATAATAATAATAATAATAATAATAATAATAATAATAAAATAATAATAATAATAATATTAATATTTATTATAATTATCATTTTGTCCATTTATAAAAAGACACATGCAAAAAAAAAGCTCCAATTTTACGTGTATATTTGTTCTTGTATTTTAAGCTTCAAGCAATTACTATATTACGCACACATTATGGTGAGTAGCGTCAGAAGGTTAATTAATTGTGTGTCTGACTCTAATTATATGCTCTTAATTTTTCCGAATAAGTTTACCCTAGCTTTATCCCTTTTTAAAAGCTTAATTTTTTAAAAAATGTTTTATATTATCCAGTCTCGAGTTTCATGCTTCGGGAATTTGAAAATCAGCAACAATACATCTTGCTTCATTTTTGTTAAAGTGGCAGCAACTCCACAGAGCAATCCTTCTCTCTGCCAAAGGGGACACACAGGAGGGTTTAATGATCTAGTACGGTTGGTGAAATACTGCGCCGTGACCTTTGTACTTAACAAAACACAGGCCTGGTTTGTGTTCCAAGGTTATAAAAGACCTCTAAGTGCATGCAAGTGATTTCTCTGATAATAGTATGTACAATACATCAACAGGGAACCAAAAAACAGAAGCTTAGATCAACCACTGTTCAGATTATTTAAAAAGCCTGTAAATGAAGTTCACCCCCTCCTGTGGTGTTAAACCAATGACTCAGCTGAGATGTGAAACAGGGATCCCTTTCTTACAGACCTGTGTTAAAAACACTAAGGGACTCTGCCCAATTTAAAGCTTTAAAATATAAGGATTCACCATTGCTAGTTTGGGAAACTATAAACGAGCAACTCAGTATGCTAATTGTGCTCTTATAGGATTACAGTAATTTACTTCTTACCAGGCTTTTAATTACCCCCCTCTCCCCGAGGCTCATGAAATTGACCTGCAGCCTGATTAAAAAGCTGTTCTGGATTTCTGGGCCAGTTTGTGATTTTATGTGAAAATCCAGCCTTGTGGAAAAAGGCAATTCTCTTGCTGAGGCTCATTGTTTCTGTGCTCCCTGTTAACATTCTCTGTGTCGTCCTTTTGCTGCTGCGTCACAAGTACCTTTTTTTACCTTTTTGGGCTGTATTGACTACGCAATTCTTATTCAATGATTCATAAATAATATGATTACTACACCCTGTAACCTCCTATCCAGACGTTCAAGTGATTCTCGTTGTGTATTTGCACCCTATATTGGTAAATTATAATGGGACTTATATATATATATATATATATAATATATATTTTTGAATATATAAATTTTACCGTCCATGGATGAGTACTCCCTGTGTTGCAGGGATCACCATATTGAACATTTCCTACATGGCAATAGTACCAATGGTTTGTAACTTGCTATTGGAGATTAAAGCTTTACCAGAAGTTGAGTACTTTTTACATGCTAACGATTGGTTTCACCGACCCTGATAACACCGACATTGCACTGCCTAATGGTAGATTTGGGTCTGTGAAACCAGCCACACGACAATGATCTTGATCTGAACAAAGACGTGGCTAGTCCCTTAGTCAGTGCTTTCGTTAAAAAGGTGCACTCCAGAACTATCAACACAAGCTAAACAGCACCCTGCTGATTCTGAGCATTTTAATGAACACTTGGAAGTTCAGTTTAGTTTACACAAAGTAAAAATCATTTTAAATGCAGCTCTGTGTAGCCACTTTTTCTCTGAATTTAGACAATGTATGTGCCAAGTAACACGACCTTGAAATGCAATGATATTATTGTCTGTTTACGGAGCAGGGTAAAATGTGTAATTAAGGAGAATATATTGGAGTATTCACATTAGAATTCTAACTGTTTGTTTTTTGTGGGCTGGAGAGCTGCTGTACTATGAATCGGGCTCAAATTGAGCAGGCACAAAAAAAAAAATAAAAAAAAATAACACACACTGTAAGATCCAAACGGTACTATAATTATATGGAAAGTACAAACTACATTCTATTAAAAAATAAAATAAACTTTGACAGACCTCTGACTCTTCTACTCTTGCTAGCTGTACAGTAATCTAACACCCAGCAACGGTGTGCATATTCACAATGTATGAGGCTGAAGCTGAGGCATGAACTCAATTTCAGAATGCTCAAGCAGCCCCAGGGTTTTCCTCCAATCTAGAAGATAAAAAACTAGCATTAATTAGTTGAACGTACAGAAGCTGAAGTGGACAATGGAATATGAATGGTTTGTATTGTAAGACAATAGCAATTTGCATGTGAAGGCGCCATGTCTTTTTCCTGTAGCGGGTCACTGATGGGAGACTCTACCATGGGACTGGATACTTGACATCCGACAAAAAGCAGTTTGCACACCACACCATGAACTTGAGGAGCCTTCAGCAGTAGGACCCCACACTTCAGCACTCTTCTGGCACACAGAGCAGTAAAGGTAAGCAGTTCAGAAGTTATTCTCTAATACTTAAAAACAGTTCATTTACTTTTTTTATAGTATATAATCCCCCCCCTCCCCCCCAAACCACGTTAACCAGTCAAACCACAGAATTACAGCTTTTACTTTGAAACATTTGGAATCTTCATGCATTTTTTTTTCACTTGACAAAGTCATACTCTAGACCACGTTTTGCATCCAGATTCTTACACATTTTTTCTTTTTTCCCCACTTCACTTTATTAGGACAAAAAAGTGGTCTATATCAAAGAAGCAGAACTAATTTGGCCTCCAGTGCCTTCAACATAATACATGCCTTTTTTAAAGTTTAATAAAGACTTAAAATAGAGTGTGTGCAACCCAACAGGTTAAATATGATAGTTTACACAGCAAGGTAACAGAAGTGACCTAAATCTCAAATGCACAACAGTTCCACTAAACTAGATGACCCTGTATAGCGGAAGGTATAACGCTTGTTTTAGAATTCAATAGACCCTTGCTGTGCCACATTTATTTATACCATTGTGTTTATTTATACACATTATGCCTTACAGTATGTTTGTCAGCTTGCTGTACCATAGACACATACTTCATCAAATATTATAACCCCAGCAACTCGCATTGGGAAATTGTTTGAACTGGCTAGGTGCCACCAAAAGTATAACAGAAGGTTCTGTTTACCTGATAATAGCATCATTTTGAATGCATTTACAATAATGTGCTTCTTAACTGTTTAGAGCAGCAAGGATGAATTACCAAATGACTTCAATAGTCTACTGTTCTGAATATTCAGACACACACTAAATAAAAGCCCCATACTGCATCACAGACACAATTAATAAACGTCTGACACCTCAATGGGGTCCGGGGGGGTGGGGGGTGGGGAGTGGTGTTCAGTTTGTCCTAGCTTTTGTGTTTGCTTCAGGCATGATGATGGCTGTTTAAAAGTTGCACAAACCACTTTTTAATTACTACCTATTTTTTTTTTTTTAAAGGCAATCTGAAAATAAAATGTAAAACTTAAAACTATATATGTTAATATTTTTTTTCTTATGTTACCATCCAAATGCTTTTTTTTTTTTTTTTCAGGGTCAAAGAGGGAGAGAGTGCCGCCCGAGCCATTCGAATGACGTTCAATCCTGAGATAGCGGGAAACCGATAAAACACACCAAAAAAGGCACTTTAGCAACAGTGCTTCTGTTCTAAGGAATTCAAGATAAGAAAGAATGCCTTTCACTCTTTTTAATGATAAAGCGAAGGTTTCAAGCAAAATAAAGCACCTCCCTGCTGCCTGCGTTGAAACAAAACAATGCAGCTAAAACAACAAGCATTCATTCATGCTATTAGACAGCTTAATTCTAAAAAGAGAAAAAAAAAATAATGACAAAAAAATTAAATAAAAAACACATTTGTTTTTGCTTGTTTTACTGTCAGCAGGGGACATTGATTAAAAAGCTGCCTCTGTACAGTCCTCACTCTTGATTGGTTGGTTTCTGGAGCGTCGTCTTCGCCTCGCTGGTTGAGGTCACTTAGTCTTCATCTCCGCCCCCGTACATGTCTGCTAGCTTCCTGAAGCGCGGGCCCCAGTCGTTGAGATAGTCGTAGTCCTGGTCGCCGGTGCTGGATGAGTTGAGTGAGCTTACAGAGCCCACTGTCGAGCCGCTTCCTTCGTAGTCGAACACCAGGAGCGAGTCATAGGGAGGTGCTGTCGGGTCATTATCCGCAGCTCTGAGGCCCTGAAAGGAGAGGAAGAGTGAGTGTGTGTTAGACCTGGAGAGAGAGAGAGCAAGATATTCCTCAACTTCACCCACGGATTTACTGTTTCAATTGATTTCAGTTATAATGCAGCCTGGTGCAAGCCCTGTGAACACTGCACAGTTTTCTCTCCAAACCCCACATAAGCATAACCATATACTAAGGGGCAATGATCGAACCAATTCAAAGCAGTAAGGATGCAGTTTAAGGTTTGGGGAAAGAGACTATCTCTGTACTTCGTTGATGAAATCCCCAATGTCCCCGGGGTGTGGGACGACCGGTCGGGTTGGGTACTGGGGCTCGGCTCCCACAGGCCTCTCGTCCACCCTCCTGATCCCAGGGGGCTTGCTGATGATGTGATCCAGGGACTCGGGCTGCTGGAGCTGGCTCAGGTCATAATCCTGAAATCAGGGTGGAGAGGGAGAGAAACAGAAGTCAGGGGAAGGACGAAGGGGCAACCAGACACCTTTTCTGTAACCGTTACAGATTATCAACCCTGAGGTCGAGGGTTTGTAATCAATTAATAAGGGGGGGAGGGGGGGGGGGGGGAGGTGGGGTGTAGACCTGCAATGGAGAATTATTTTATAGACTGGCTAGGCTTGCCTGAAAATGACCAAGTGAGTTCACACAAGAATAGGTAGATGCAATACATCTGAGCTGACCTGGTCCTCCTCGCCACCGCCTTCTTCATCATATTTCAAGATGTTGTCTCGCACGTCGTCCTCTGGGTCGATCAGGAGCTGTTTGGTCTGTCTCTCCTTCTCCCGTCTCTTCATCCACACCACGAAGAGGAGCACCATGGCTGGAATGGAAGAAACTCTTTTTGTTTTTTATTCCATTAAGCATAAACATGTACATAATTTGAAGACACTGCACATCTACACCAGTCTAATCCACAGGCATTATAGTTCACCCTAGATGATGCTTAAAAAAAACAGATTATAGATTAGCTGTACTTGCAGAGCTTGGTGTGTACTCACTGAGCAGTATGATGATACAGATGAGGATCGCAATGATGGCTCCAGTGCCAAGCCCAGCTGCTGCCACGGCCCCAATGGTGGTGCAGTCTCCATTCTCGTCGCAGGGGCACACCTTCACCTTGATGACTGAGGTGTTGGACAGCGGGGGGTTCCCCGAGTCTGTGATAATGATGGGCACGTCGTACACTCCCGACTCCAGAAACATGATGCGCAGGCTCAGCTGGGCATAGTCACCTGAGGGTCACCGAGACAGGGTTACCTTTCCTACATGAAGACACTTCTATGACACAACCCCTTCTAATTATATTAAAAAAAGTCTATTTATTCTATACGTTGCCTGCAAATTATGTGTGTTTTTTGATTTGGAGTTTTGTTGACTGAGGCCTAAGTTGAGACCATCAAACTAATTTCACTTGTGAATCGAGACTGATTCCAATACCACCCCACCCTACCCATGCACTAGAGCTACACAAACCCATTCTTTGGAGAAGCGTACCACAGG
Organism: Polyodon spathula; assembly: GCF_017654505.1. NCBI lineage: Eukaryota > Metazoa > Chordata > Actinopteri > Acipenseriformes > Polyodontidae > Polyodon > Polyodon spathula. Next base: position 10,652,372 of record NC_054541.1, on the reverse strand, counting down.
TGGGGTTCACTGGGGTTGATTTACCATTCAAAATTAAACAACTGAGGATACAGCTGCATAGATTTGTGATGATTGCTGTTGTCCATAGAGCCTAAGAAAGCAGCAGTCATCACAAACCCATTCACTTGTTTAAGTTTGAATGGCAAATTAGCCCAATCAACACCAATGACCCCCACCTGATGGTCAGCACCTGATTTCAAAGGACAGCTCAATCTGAATAATCAAATAATCATTCTGTGCAGCACAGCCATCTACTAAGCCACTGCCCCCTCACCACTGAGTCGGGAGATGGTCCAGTTGCGGCGCACTCTGCTTGACAACTCGAAGACGAAGGGCCCCACATTGGGGTCCATGTCTGCATCAGCAGCCGTGATGTTGATGGCGTTGGTGTTGGGCTTCTCACAAATCTGGGCCTCTCTGGGCAGCAGCTCGGGAGCATTGTCATTGACGTCAATAAGGTAGATCTGAAGTGTGCCTGTACCACTCGCTGCAGGAAATCCTGGGTGAAACAACAGAGACAGGGACTGCTTTTTGTACTGCTGTGAAATTTTGGAACTGCTGCTGCTGCTAATTTTCTCATTCAGCAATCTCATTAGATCAGCTCCAAATTTGGTCAATTTTAATTTAAGAAATGTTAAAAGTACATTTGACATGTAATGCTTTTTACTGTAAGGTCCCTTCACCAATTGCACTGAGCTGGGTTTCTCAAAATCAAATACAAGACGACCCTTTATAGTGCAGAACAAGTTATAATGTGTTCTAGTCAAGGCTCCCATTTGCTCCATAATGCCATTCCACCAGCACTTTCATTCTTGTTTTATGACAGAACACAGTAACTCAGTTTCTTAACTATGACTCCTGTCTACAGCATTATAAAAGATGAGAAGTCTATGTCTAAAAATTACACTGATAAAAAAAGCTCACAACAAAACAGCATTGTGTTCCTCGGATCATCCAGACCTTCAGGCACAGTGAGAACATATTGAATTTTGATCTTAAAAACCTGAGAAGCAGAAACACTGCACTGTGATACATAATCTGCTCCCTGTACCCAACGCTGGGAATAATAAAGAGATTTCTACACATCTGACAGCCTGTTCTGATTACATTTGATTGAACAGAACAATAAGACGGGACTAGTTTCTGCAGTGGAACAAAATATGCATGCGCAGACTTCAAATGCCTCCAGCTATCAGTAAATCAGTGTAAAAGAAAGAACTCCAGCACTAACAGTGATATACAACTTCTAGTACTTGCTTTAACAATTTCACAATGGTCTCGTAAGGATAGCTCAACAGGGATGACATTGGCCCAGAGGTACATTTTGTACCAATCTGTATAGAGGGAATCCAGGTTAAAACAAGGACTCCTTTCCTCTTTAAGAAAGTGTCTGATATGAGAATTAATCTCCCTGCTATAGCTTCAGTCCTGGTAATGTTGAGGCAGGATTGCCGTCAATGGTAACTCAGACAAACTGTACATGTGAAATTGTTTGTCCTGATTGACCACCACAATCAAATGTTGTTTGTAGATATATGGGTTATTGTTAAGCAGTGAACTGTATTTAAATTAAAGCCACTTCTGAGTGTTACTCATTTCTGTTTTCCATTACTGTAGATGGCCCAGTTTTCTATTCTATAAATTCTGTTAATTTTGTATAGTCTGATCTCAGCCCTTGTTTGGACGGCCCCTTTTTAAAAATACAGACAGGCTGACAGTTGGGGCCCCACAAACACTAGAACTGTGACAGAACCATGTAGTGTTATTCTAATGTAAATAACTACTGTGCTATACTGTATATAGTTTTCTATACATAGATAAATCACAATATAGAAACTTCACAAGATGTAGCCAAATATCAGAGGAGCGTAATAAAAAATAATACAAAGATGTTACATTTGTGGAGAGATGATGCTATAAAAATAAAATATCAAAAGCACAAGAAATACGATTTTTTTGTTTTGTTCATGCCTTTGTGGCCAAAAATCCAGAACATCTCAAAATACTATGCAGTGGGATTCATATTTCCATCTCTACCAAGTGTTAACCCTTTAAAGTCAGTGAGCTCTAATGAAAACAGCAATTAAAGAAACAGCTTTAGAGATTATGGATTTTGTCACTCTGTTGACAACTTTTTAATTGTATTAATGTTGCCACTTCAGAAGGGTCTAGCTGTGAGCGAAGATGTGACAGAGCAGTCATGCAGTAGGCTCTGGACCCTGTGAGTTTAAAAAAAAAATGTTTTCATGACAACCTCTGCAATCTTTGGCCCTGGGAGATTTTATTGATTTTTTCCTTGTTGCTGGGTAAAGCCGCTAGGCTAGTAAGACTCACCTGTTCAAATTCACTTATCCTAATGCCTAATGCTGGTGATCGATTGCTTGGTCCCTCCTGTGGTGCATTCTAATTCACACATCTAATGTTCTACCCTGCTCTGGACAGCTCAGTGTATTGATCCTGACCCTGCTCACTTGCGTAAATGTGTGATGGTGTTGTTGATATCAACAAAGTTTACCCTTTCAACAACTCAGGCTAGTTCAGTTTTCTACACGAGCCGAAGGAAAACTAACTCTATGAAATAAACAGATTCACTCACTGGATACCCATTTAATATATATACACTGTATATACACACGATTGTCAAACCACTTCCTTCAATATTCATCAGTACCATACAAAATAAATGTTTGTAAAAGCAGAAAGTGTTGAAGCAAGCTATCATTGTCCTATTCTTGCTACGTCAATTCCAGGTTAAAACAAGCTATATATAGAGAATGAGAAAGTGGCTTTAGAGGCAGTGCCAAACGAATTATGACACCAACATCTGAGATTTGAAGGCATTCTCTGAGAGTGTTTACTTTTGGAATACCAATATCCCGAGCGGGTATTACTATAATCCCTCCAGCTTTACTTCTGAAGACACTCCCACTACAGAAAGGCTGTCTGCACACTGCGAGTGATAGCAGTTCAGACTTGAATGCACAAGAAAGCCACAGAAGCAGTAGAAGTAATGCAAGGAGCTCCTAAATGTCTTCTTGTAAAAACATGATTAAAGGGAGTGCAGAAATTTCAGATTTCACATTTAATGTCCTTGACATTGGAACATCTGGCCACTGGATGGCGCAGCGCACAAAGTTGAAATCTTATTGGAGGTACACAGTTTAAACTGGCAGAGTTGTTTGGTAGAGTTAGCACAGTGCTCCTTAGTTGTTTCATGATGCCATTTTATTAATTGATGTTTAGACCTTTGTTAAATGGAATGGTAAATGTGTAATATGCTTTCATGACCTGTAGAAGGGCTCTTTCCTATTTGAATGTTAGTCAGAGAGAAATATCAAGGCAGTATGTGCTGCCCATGCATTTAGTGTACTGTGCCTGGTCTATTTCCACAGAGTCAACATCTTTCACCAACATTAAATGCATTAAAATGTATAAAACAACCAAATAACTGCTCTAATTCACTCAATGGCATGGTGGTGTGCAATGCTGACATGAACTTTATTCTGGTTTTAGAAATTAATGTCTTAAATTTAATGGTAATCCAGCTGCACAACCTTAAATCACTACTAACTTGCGAAATTACATCTAGAGGTCTGTGGCATCTAGAAGCCAAGACACTAACACTCAACTATGAGTAAAGTACAACCAGGGCCTTAGCAACGAACAAGAGGTGTCATCTTCAGGCTCGTTTCAGTGGCAAAATGTCAACTTTTCATGAGAACAGAGCTTTTAGACACTGTTGGCAATATGCAAAAAAAAACAGCAAGCAGTCTCAGGAAGTTCCTGAATTATGCACCTCCATGGCCTGGTGACGCTTTTCAGTAATTTCCAGTCAAATCCAAATGCATTTTCCTTCTTGTCCTGGATTCCACCCTGACACTAACTCTACCTCATTATAACAGGCAAGACTGTCCATCTCCATCACCGCCATGCACGATAACCTCCAGAGTAGTCCCTTTCCTTCACTTGGGTCTCCCTCTTATTATTTGTAAGATCTCCGGGGTGTCCCGTCGGACAGCTAACACAAAGTGACAGGCCTGTCACAGCCTTGTCTCGTCCCGGCTGCATCACAGATCGCTGCTGGTGCATAGGCAGGTGCTTACCATTGTCGGCTGCTAGGAAGGTGGCCTCGTAAACGTTATTTTTAACATAGACTGACTCCCGATCCAGGACTGCAGTGGTGGTGATCTGACCATTGGTGGCATTAATGTTCAGCCAATTTGCTGGATCTGACAGCTTGGAGTACCTGGGGGACAAGATAAATTAATATAAGTGAACTCTCTCCCTCCGTGTGTTCCAAGCCACTGACAGTTTTCCTTCATAGGATCTGACATTTAACTAAAGGTTAGCATGGCTTTCACCCAAATCCCCGACACCCCATACAGTTATGTATTACTTCATCTTTTCAGTGATTTACCTTGGGTGTTTCTTAGCTGAGATGCCACATCTTATTTCAGTTCACTCCAGTTATTTGGTTCAAGTTGTGTTTATCTTTTTTGTATTTCTTTTCTTTATTTTTTTCCAGTTTCTCTGTATTACCTCAAATAGTTTATTTACAAAATGTAAAATTATTTAGTAAATTAGACCCAGGTTAAACTGAGTAATATCCTGATCCACTTGGAAGATAAATACATAACTAAAGCCTTTTTTCTCAGAATGACCACTAAAACTCTCATTCTAATACACCACTTTATTTCTGCCAATTTCTCATAAAGCAAAAACTTTACTTCCTTCCACAAGGGCTCTGAGGTTCAGAATCGTCCAAGCCCCAGCTTTTACCACGTGACCGCACTGCTTTCAGATTGAGTGCTGTCTATCCCACAGTGCCGAGTCTTGATATAGATGTTGTCAATGGCCAGTGAAAAGCAGACCTTCAAAATTGCATCGGCTTCTCCGAGTTTCTCAGCCTTGAACATGCAGTCAATTTCACCTAATTGTCCACTTCTCTGTACAAATCATTGGAACCAATTACCTCTGCTGCTTAACATGACGGGCCATTCTGATGACAAAGCATTGGAAAAAGGCTGCAGAAATGAATTGACTGAATTATGTTTGGTAATTTGCTTCGTTGATGGTGCTAGAAACCCTTGGTAGAGCACAAGTTTAATCGTTTCTTATTCCTGACCTCTTTCAGTCTTTGGACTTGCAGGTTTGGTGACGTTTAGAACACCAAGTGTATGACTTGAGGCAGGCTCAAACCCAGGCCTCCAGATAAGAAAGGCTACAGAATAAGCCTGCTGTAGTTTCAACCTTCACACAAGGTAAACACATAAGGGTTAACAGATCTGTCTATTACCAATTAAAATGTCATCTAGTTGTAGGGTTACTATTGATACCACTAACCAATGGTGTTTATGCATTGCATTTTAAAACTGGTTGGACTGATCTTGCATTGCAATTGGCTTGTCTTCTATAACAATTTGAATAAGTGTAAATTTATATATACACAAAAGACACCAGTGTTGTCTGTTGTATTGGTAGTGCCCATGTCTGAAGTTTAATGTTGCTTATTGCCTAGATATAAGCTGGAGTCAGCACATTACCCATAACTTATTTCAACAACCAAGGACTCTTTCTGCTCAGATTGTGTTTCTGTAATGTTCTGCATGAAGGGAGCAAACAGTAGGGCAACATGAAATATTAATACCATGGATTTCCCAAGTCGTTACCAGTCACTTCCAGCAAACTTCATGGCAGCTGACTGCATACTGCGCCCTACCAATGTGACTCCCCTGCAGCTTGTTAAGATCATTTCAATGAATTTTTTTTCTCTGAGCAGGGCCTAGACAAGGAGAACCACGCTGGTCTGTTTCATACTTTTCAACCATTTTAAATGTGTTCAATCTTTAAATGTATTTAAATTACATTTATTTACCTATGTAGGTAAATAACCTTTTTTTTATTTCCAGGAAGCAAAACAATCATTTCCATTGTACCACTTTTTAATGCATTTGTAAATACATTAGACATATCAATTCAATGCATTGTACACCGAGCAGTTGCTGTTCAAACCCTGGGCTATTTACATTTTTCTAGTTACAAGTATGAAATTGGCCCTTGGTCAGCACACTTTTTCTTGGGCATTTGCCAAAAACGCTTTTAAAATAATCAATTCAGACTTTATATTAAGCCTGTTCTGATTGAGAATTCCCTCAAGTAATTGTAAATCAATTTCAACTGATATTTAAAAGGACATACAACTGATACAAGAATGTACTACAGCTTACCTTTAATTCAGTGCTGTGAACGATGCGTGTCTCAAATTCCAGAATAAACCACGCCTTTGGAGCTACCTTCCAATCACTATGTCTCCTTGGGGTCATGTAATTAACATGTGGCTTGCAGTCACGTGGTAAATCAGAAAAATAATCTTAAATTAACAAATGCACCTTTCCTATAAAGAGTGGTTCTTTGATTATCAGAATTTGAGACAAATGCATCGAACAGCACTGCGCTGGTTTACTTTATTGATGTATTAGCTTGACCACCTTCAAGATCTTAGGTGAAATTACATAGCTCAACATTGGTACAAAATGACTAATCGCTACACACAACACACAAAGCTGCAAGCGAGGAGCCCAGGAGTGTGATGACACTGCCACATGCCTTTACTGCCTAAAGGGTTAGGAAGCTGTGGGAGGGACAGACATTAGCACAATGAACACAGCATTTATACTGGCATTGCCATCCTCCTTTTAGGTGTCTGGAGCAAGTGATCGACACAACGGAAGAAGATGTGTCTACTCTTGTGACCCCCTAAGCGTTCACGCCAATTAATTAGAACAAGACAATGAATATTTAGATAGCTAATTGCCGGGTATCGCTCTCAAAACGCTTAGCATGCATTGTTTCATGATTCCCCTGCTGCAAGGTAGGAAACTGCTATATTAACGAAAGCAAATAATAATACAAATAAATGCTTTGCAGGCATTTCTTGTTTCTCATTATTATTTGTTTCAGAGCAGAGTCTGCTTTGTGCTTTTTATTTTACTCACCCTGAAGATGTATTAAAGAAAAATGTGCTCACTGTTTTCTGATGTAAAAAACTTGAAAAGATCTATGCGCCAGAAGAGTAACACTATACTCACAATATTAACACTGCTATTGCACATGTAATATCATGGAAAGCGAACTTCTCAGTGTAATTTAATGGTACTTTGACTAAAATGTTAAAACACTCGGGTATTCCACTGCCGACTGTGGACGGGAGTTCCCAGGGGGCAGCGCACAAATTGGTCGAGCACCGCCTGGAGGGGGGGTGGGGGTGTCGGTGAGGGCTTATGTCGGCCAGGGTGTCCTCGACTCACTGTGTACCAGCAACCCCTGTGATCTGGCTGGGCGGCTGTGGGCTTTCCTGTAAGCTGCCCAGAGCTGTATTGTCCTCCGACACTGTAGCTCTGGGTTGGCTGCATGGTGAGCCTGCAGAGTGAAAAGAAGTGGTCGGCTGACGGCACACGTTTCAGAGGACATCATGTGTTCGTCTTCGCCTCTCCCGAAGTCAGTACGGGGGTGGTAGGGGAGAGCTGAGCCTAAAATATAATTGGCTATTTTAAATTGGGAAAATAAAACCGGGTAAGATCAATTGCCGACTACAATTTTTTTTAAAAAAAAGGATAAATAATAAGTGTTAAAACACAGCTAAAATGACCTTCCTGCTCCCATTATATGTGTTAATAACTTTGTCAATGGCAATTAAACCCAATGTTCCTTATCCACAATATCAAACTGGGAACATGTCACCTCATTAACAAAAGACAAGACCCCCTGCAAAATGACAGATGGGCTACGGTGGCATACACACTACTTACGCACGAGACAGTGGAAAACATACCATACAATATTCTACAATGGCTTAAAAGAGATATTTCCTTTGAATTTCTATACATATAATAAATCACAATGCAAGCGGGTGAACTTAAATAGGGGGACATCCCTGGTGGTTTCTTGTAGAACAGATCTGTACACAGTTATTAATTATAACTAAAAAGAAGAGGAGTAGTACGTTGAAATATATATTTTTAAAGGCCCTTGGTTTGCGACCCCCACACTGTAAACCCTTCCCCTTACAGCATACCCATGTACCTCACCCACGGTCTCCTGTAAGTGCCCCCTGTTGTGCACCACATGCCTCTGCTTCAGTTTTGTGTTATTTTCATTACTGAGTGAGTGACAGACCAGACTGACATGGTGTCCCATGAGGTAGTACAAAGTGTATATATATATATATATATATATATATATATATATATATATATATATATATATATATATATATATATATATATCCCCCCCCCAAGATCAACTGCTCCAATGTCTCCTATACATTTTTTAAGCTGTTACTCAGTTTGCTTGTTGTCAGGTTCCACAGATCCCCCCAAGTAGAACAGACTAGTAAGAGGCTTACTATAAGGCTTACTTTAGATACAAATGAAAAAAACAATGAATGAATAAAATAATGATCCGACCCAATCGGAAGAGGCTCAACAGGCTTATTGACAACCACATAGGTCTTCACAATGGGATACCCAGATTTTAGATCTTGACTCAACGAGGCTTCCCTGGGCAGAGACAAAGACATGCAAGAACGAGCGGCTGGACCTCCCTGTTCTCCCCTGGTCTGTTTCGGATTGTGCTCTCCGATGGAGGCATGAGTTAAAATAAACAATGATCCTAAACTACTGCAAAATAAATGAATGACATGTTTTTTTTTTTTTTTTAAGTTTCTTTTAAACAGGTTATAACAGAACCCCCCTGGGGCTAGATTCACAATTCCTCCAAGTTCTGTACCTAGAATCTCTAATCTCTAATCTTCTTGAAGCTTTGAAATGCTCTAACATCTGTTTAGCCGCGATCTTCATTAAGAGTTTACCGGATAAACCAGCCCACTGACTGCCAACAGCATGCTCAAATCAAATTGCAGAAACAGTAGGCGCTAATGGTATTCAGAAGGCTGTTGAGCTGTTGAGTTATCAGCCTGTTATCAATCTTTAGATGATGCTATTTCCACAAAATCTTTAACGGGTGTCTTTGTCAAAACGGCACACACATACTACACACATTCACAACACACAAATGTATGCACCGGTGATTAATCTGTAGGGAGAATTCAACTGAATTAAACTACATTTAAAATTAAAACTAAACACGCAATTAATGTATGCTGTGTTATTTACACCACAGCAGTTTACACTGCGTGATTTCCCCAGCCAGTACCATTAATAAAGATTGATGTTGCATTTACAATCAGTGTGGGGAAAAACAAAACAAAAAATAAATACAAAATAGGAGTGAAAAAAAACCTACTACATAAAGGCAACTTGAAGATTCTTGAGTGGGCTTGACTAGAAATGTACAGATTTCTCTTAAGAGATAGAGACGAAAAACATAAATTATTGAAATTACAGCATACAGTTCTGGCCGGAGAGGAGCTGCAAGATATACAGGGAGACGGAAACAGGCCGTACTCCACCAGAGACTGTTTTGCAACCTTAAGGTGCTTAAAAAAATGTGTGACGCAGTGGATTTCAAGAAACGAATCAGAAGTACAGCAAGTGAAAACTGCTGAAGTTATTGATGAGCATTCTTTGCGGCTGCTGGGAGTCAGTACTCTTTGCAGGTATGAACCTACAGCTTAGCGTTGGATAATCGGAGGTTTCTTAATGTCAAGCTCTTGACAACACCAGCTTGCTAATGAGCAGCATTGGCACAAAGGTGTGCTTACATTTTAGGCTCCCATACAACAACCGCTCAGACTCTTTAAAGTAAATGCTTAACGAAATACCCTGTCACCTATCTTTAAAAACACCAGCAAAACAGCTAAACACAGACATTGCTTTCAAATAGTTGGTATCGCTGAAAAAAAAAAGCAATGATACATGCAATACATCTCCCAAGTGCTCTCAAAATATACAATCAATTTACTGTTGTTGATATTAAATGGTGCTGATTAATTCATTTAGCTTCAGTAAAGCTATTCTGTGTTTTTTTTCTTTTTACAGCAAGAAAACTGTAAATGTGTTTCTGGGCATTTTCAGCAAGGAAGCTGCAACTCTTAACCCTGCTGCTAAAGCCTTGCACCTTTTGACTCTGGGGTTAGGAAATGAATCAGATTTCTTTCACTCCAGCTGGTTTCTGACAGGAGGCCGTGAGGGAGCTTCTTACCTGACTATCTGCTGCACAAAGCGGTCAGGGTCTGTGGCGGAGAAGGTGCTGAGGGCTGTCCCAGAGGGGACCCCCTCCTCGAAGCGGATGAGCTTGGGGTTGGATGAGAAGTAAGGTGCCTCGTTGACGTCCATCACTGAAATAGTAACCCCCGCGGTGGACTGGAAGGAGGACTGGATGCCGTTGGCCAAGGGGGCCTGGTTGGAGACCATTACAGTCAACATGAAGGCTCTGTTCATCTCATAGTCAACTGGCTGTTGAAAGATGGAGAGAAGACAGTGAGGTGAAGGGAACACAGGGCTGAAGGAAGACTGTGGAGATAGAACTTTGTGATGATTTAGGAATAATCTTACCATGAGGACCTGATCAACACTTATGAATCATCGATTAGGAATGATTATGACGGTTTATCTTTTATGAAGGTGTAATAAATGCAACCCAGTGTGGCGTGCTTTGTTTATTATCAGTAAGATTGAATGTTTGAGAAGTTTGTCTCTCTCATGTGGGGCAGTCCTTTTCAGTTCTTAAGTCATTGCAAATAGCGGCATTGAGCACCAGAGGGCTCTGGAGAAATGGAATCGGGAGCCTCAGCAAGTCATTAACAAATGACACAAATTAATTTACAAAACAAGACATATATTACAGGTTTCCCAGCGGCATTAAATCATTGTGATCCGTTGTATCTGCAAGGCATTATTGATAATCGCTCCTCATCTGTTGGGTCTGCAATTATAAGATAAACTGAGCGGTTAGTTGTTCTTCGGAAAGGAAAAGTGTAGAGAAAACAGCTGGGCTCCCTGTTACAGCCAAACAAATCCTCTGCCATGAATTAACTTTTTGAGATTTACATATTCATTCTACGTTCCGATTTACATATTTTAATTGCTAATTAAAAGAGCGTGGCGGTGCAGGGTGAAAGACAGATTATCATGTAAACTCCTCCACATGTTGGAGAAACAGCGCTGATCCTGACTCCAGTGCTGGCAGTGCAACAGGCTGATGAACAGCGGTTTAATTGGGCCGCTGAGCTCCCACACTGAGGAATAGGAAAACTTGACATTTACTGTCCATTCTGTCGGAATATCAAATTCCAGTGGTTCCCAGGACGCGCTGTTCCATCAAACTTTTTGGCAGCTCTTTCCATTGTAAAGCATTACCACCAAATGCTATGTTAAGCCCTGGACAACCTGCCCAATGCGATCAACAGCGACGTGATTTTTCAGTCACCATTGGACAGTGTGTTATGCTTTACGATGCAATTTTACAGGATTGGCCAATCAATTTCAGTCTTCTCGCAAAGTTTAAACAATTCTCTCGCATCGGTTAGTGTGTTATATGATTCATTTATTATTAATAGCGCTTTAATTGAATTATACCAAATCACGTTTTTATTTACAATGGTCAACACAGTACAATTGAATCAAAACGCTATTAGTAATAAATGAATCATGGTTGTTGTTGCAGCAGTTTTGAAGTACTCTATAAATATTGTGTCTAACAGTTAAAAAGTACAATGCTCATGGGGCTGTCAAGGTTTGTTTTCAAAAGATGTCGGCACAGACATTGTATATATTGTATATCACATTGTTCAGTGTGTTCCGGTCTTTAATAATGATTAAATCATAACCAAACATGAAGATTTCACATCTGAAAATGTGTTCACAAGGTCTTAATAATGAAATAACTTAGTAATTGTTTACAAAGGCTAGAGCTAACTATACTAATATACAGGATCCTATTATAAAATGTTGCTTTAAGGTTAAATCTGACCACTAGGTTCAGAAGATATGAATAGAAATGCCACCTAAATGCATGTATTGGATCATAAATAATAAGTATCTGTGCTAGTTGCCAGGTGATTTTACTGCAATTTGGATGATAACTCAGAGAACAACATTAAAATTCTCTACAAAACTAAAGTACTTGTACGAGCACATTTCTTAATAGGTGATGCGATGTGCCAAGTCAAAATCTCTGCAGACAAAAACAAAAATCGCAAATGCCATTTCAAATTGGTTTTATATGCTTTATTTGCATCAAGGACTACATTACAGCTGAGGTCACAGCGACGCTAATTGCTACATGTGCTTCAATGAGGTGGTAACACAAACTGTAAACCGCTGTAGTCATTTAAGTCTACATGTGTGTGGATTTTAAAAGCCAGAAATGTTTACTGCTGTGTAGTAGCTATGAGCAGATTCTCAGCTCCTTCCCCTGTCTCTCTGTGCCCTCTCCCCTGCACCAGGGCTCATCAGCACGACATGTCTGCCCTGTTAAGAGCAACACACTTACCTTGTAAACTGAAAGAGGCCAATGCCACACTGCAGCAGGATTTATTGCAATAGATCAAATATTTTGGGTGCATAAAACAAATTTGCAATTGAGAAATCACTGTAATTTGCTGCAGTGGTCTTAGTGTTCCTCCTCTTAGAAATGCAATGCTGCCTTTGGTTATCTTTTCATTGACACCAGCCCTGCACTGTTTCCGCTTGACTGCACTTAATATAGACTGCGAATGACATGATAGTCTAGAGCTACAATATACACCAGCCTACTGCAAGCTACCGTCGGAGTTCTCATTTCTCAAAGTACAGTGTGGGAGGCACACTGTCACTGAACCAGCATCGAAAAACAGTCACATGATCGTCGTAGCTTTATATCTCCCATATATCAAGTGGTCCAATACACAAGAAGAAAAATATGTTAATACATCAATGCAAATGTATCGACTGAGAAAGGCTCTTTTACAGAGAAAATATACTATAAAGAAAACAGAAATATACGTGCAACCATATGATCTAATCTATATATCTTGTCTCTAAGTAAATTGTCTGTAAATGCATATTGGATTTCCAGGGCAATATTATATATTATATATATATATATATATATATATATATATATATATATATATATATTATATATATATATATATATATAGCTTAGACATAGTATTTAAGCAGATACTGTATTTGTACTCCAAATGAAACGTAATGGGAGTCTGTTACAGACATAATGAAACATTTACTTGCTGAAATACCAGTCAGCATTCTCTAAGCCCAAATATAAGGCTTCAGTGGCTGTCTTGATTAAAACTCACTGACCTCGGCTCCTTTCTTTGTATTACATGAATACATGTCAATCATAAATATAACTCAAATGAGTTTTGAGTTAAAATTGGGAAGGAACTGCGTCGGTGGTATATTTCTTGGCCTACCTTCACCACGGTAACCATGCCGTCGTTTGTAACCGGGTCGGTGCGGATGGTGAAGTGTCCAGAAGGGTCTCCACTCACTATCCGGTACACAGCGTTCCAGTTTGCAGTGTGGGGCTGGTCCCTGTCAATCACTGTCAGGTTGGCAACAACTATGTTCACCTTGTTTTCTGGAACCTCTCCAGAAAACTGCAAAAAGAGAAGAAGAAAAAAAAAGTGAAGTCAATAGAAATTAATTTAATTTGAACATGAATTAGAATTTGCAAAACTAATTTGAATTTAGTTACATACACTGTATCTATACACACATTTAAAACACCACTGTTATATATAATGCATTTTCTGAAGTCTGAAATATATTGTGTTCTCTTGAAAATGACCACACAGGTGTTTGGGATCTGTTGCAGTTGAGTTCATGTCCCCTCTTCCAAACACTCCTGGTAGTTCAGACACTGTAAGCCTGCACTCAATGAAACACTCTCAGTATCATGGGAATGTAAATGGCTGATCCTAGTATATTGGATTTCAAAGAACAACCAGGAGTAGCAAATTTTGCAGACCAAAGCCCTTGGATATTAAAAACGAGTCACTATTTATTTGAAATAGTTTATTAGAAAATTGCTCACAGAGAGTACAGCATCATTTCCACTGTGGTCCTGTTGAACTTCTCATTTGATGCAATGAGTTTTGAGTGTTACCTTGTTACCTCATCACATTGTGCATATCTGCAAGTCTGACAACAAGCACAGCGACTGGCTGATTTGCAGGTTTTAAGACTGTCAAGCTTGAAAGCTGCTGTGGTTTAGACTATCTATAAATAATCTAGATGGGGGTTAAACCCCCATTCCAAAGGAGTGAAATCTTTAATCAGGATACAGAGCATCTGAGAAGCACAACTTTGTCGTCGGCTATCTCTATAACGTGAACGCAAAGCTTTTCATTAATCCTTGCTGCTATTTCCACCGGTTCCGTTTCATACAAATAAATCCTGTTCTTTTTTTGCTGCCACATACTTCACATGATGAATGGCAGTGCTGAAAGTTCAGACAAAAAAAAAATATTCTAATGAAACTGTAAAAAGGTGTTTGCCTGTAGAGGGTGTTGTACAATACAAACTGATATCCACAAGTGGCTGGTCTGACCTTGATCCATTTCAGTCTGATACAAAACATTTCAGAGGGCTGTATAAAATCAATAGCAGTGTCTTCATTATATTACAATACTCTACTGAATATGTCTGCACATTAAAGAATAAGACACTAACAAATCCAAGTTCATTTCTCATTATGCCTTTGGAGGGTCACAGTGAATGTTTATAAAATATTCATCACTGGTGCTCAATAAAACTCCACATAGCTTTCCATGTACACCCTATTATATTATTTATATCATATCATTATACTAGGGTTATTGAAGCACAAATGTTTGTATATTGCATTCTTATATTAACAAAAGAGCCTTTTATAAACTTACAAAGCAATTTATCCAGCTGCACTGCATTGTAGCCAGAACACTTGAATGAAAACCCTGTCCGGCAGAATGGGGAGGCTACCAGAATGAAAAGAAAACTGGAACATTGAGAACGGATAAGACTTCTACATCTTTGATAAAGATTTGAAAAAGATTGATTGTAGTTTAACGCTGTTTCTTTCAACCAATTCAGACTTTAATTAATTGGGACTGGCTGGCTTTATTTATTTAACAAAGTCCCCCAACGCATAATGTTGTTTCTAAGTGGTGCAAAGGAAGAGTTTCAGGAATATTCATAACATTTCCTCATACAAATAGACAAAGCAATCAATCCATGGCTTTCTATGCTTCAATTTTCTTATGCTTGTGTAAGCAGGGAAAATATTCTATCCCTTTATGAATACCAAAATGCATTTTAAAAGGATTATACCACAGTCACCCATGCAAACATTACATATGTTACGTAGGTACAATTATAGAGAAATTAACACATGCTACATTCTTCTGGGTTGAAATCGGTAATGAGCATCCAAAGACCACAATGCTTTATTCATGCTGAAAAATAATTTGCCTCATGGGCGAATTCTTCAAGCTATCATTCACAGGCAGCCTGATTATCTACTTCCTTCTTTCCTTCGTTTCTAAAACAGCTGCCACCAACCAGTGCCTTTCCAGAAAGAGCTTGAGGCATGGAGCCAAAGAAAGCTTCCTGGGGGCCCAGCACACAGTGCCATCTCTTGCTAGGCCAACTAGCTCTCAACAATCAGTTCAGAGAAAACAAACATGAAAAAAAAAAACACTACGGAATTGAATATACTCCAGTATGTCTCACAATAAAGATATAATATATCATGTGCCGTCATTATACATTAAACCTAAATTAACAAGTAACTAAGGGGGGCTGCACATTGGTGGCTGTTAAGAGATGTCTTTCTTACTTACTTGAATTGAACTGAAAATCTGTTCTGGCTGGTAAGAACAAGTGACTGTGAATCCAACTCTAGTGTCTCTATAGCAAGGTTATGTTTGATCATACGGCTGCTTGTAAGATCTAGTAAAACCTGTATGAAAAACAGCTGCAATTATACCGTGGAAGTGCAGTGAATTGGCATAAACTGCAGAACAGTGAAGTTAGACAGCTGCTAAACATGACTTTGATGTGTTAAAGGGGTCTCAGTTTGCAGTGATGCTGCGGTTAAACTACAGGCTAAAGACATCCTATCAATTTTCTGCAGCTGACACAAGTTAAGTAAACCTTATTTTGGCTTTGTAGCTTCTTGTAGTCTTGGAAACAGAAAAGAGCAAGGTGCGCTACCGCTGAGTCTCAGTGTGCAGTAACCCTTGCTTCCTTTCCCTACTTACACCCTACCTTGCCTTCGCTTTGCAATACGAGAAGCTGTGGTGATAAGTGTGAATTAATCATGCTGCTCAAGGCACCTGATAATATCTTATGTGTACCTGAAGAACTCCACAATAATTCATCACATAAAACCCTAATGGTCCCTGGGGCCAGCTAGCAAGCAGCGGATGCCATTGACTATCTAAAAGCATCTTCCACTCTCAATTCGTGGATGCACAATTAATATAAAACTGAGTAGCGCAACAGGGTGCTTATTCAGGGAATGGGGAAGAAAGCTTTTTCTGTCAAAATGTCACTGGGTTAAAACAACCTGAATGGTGCACTAATGGAACATCTTATATATCCTTATACTGCATGTTTTCTGCTGCATGCAAGAGGGACCTGCTAACAAAGAGCTGGATCCCAGTGGACTTTTTAACTCCAAGCTGAATGTGACTGACTAAATAAGTTCCCCATGGCCCAGAGGTCAAACCCCACGGGTCAAGCCCAGAAGAACTTTAGGCAGTGTGTTGATCCGATCAGCCTGCTGTGAGCCCAGTGCGAAGAGGCAACAATCTTTGTATTCACTGGATAAAGCAAAGGCACCTTTATCTAGCTTAATAACTTGTCCAATTACTTTTTTATCCCCCCCCCCCCCCCCAGCAGAAAATTGTTCTAGCAATTAGCTAACTAGGAAAATGAGTAATGTTCATTCAGTGTGTCTTCACCTTTGAAATGGATTAATCATATTAGTGTCCAGAGCTCAGGGTAGTCTCCGATGGGAGCTTAAATAACCTCATTCTGATTCGCTGCTCGGCTGAACAAAGGGAAATTATACATTGAAATGATAATTTACCTCTCACACTTTTGTTCCCTATTTAGAGGCGATCCGAACAACTGTCCTCGTTGCATAATAAATGGGTTGTTTTGCAATTTAAGCAATGATGGAATTGAAATGTTTTGGTAATATATTAACGATTCTGCTCGGCAGCACCCCCTTGCTGCCAGATGTACAGAATCAACTGGCTGTGAGCCAACCCTGTCAATGCTTCATACCAGTCAATGTCCTCCCTTGTGATGAGATACTCTGATGTTCCCTTGGCCTTTGTATGCGCCCAGCCCCTCCTTCAGGAGGCTAAGTGTTCCCTTCCTTCTAGAAGCACTCTTCCCTATTTAATTGAATCTATCACAAGAACAAAATTACCTTTTGAGTTTCTCATTGCCTGCTATCACCGGGATGCTGCTGGTTGCCGGCATGCTCCTGCGTTTCTGGAATTGGTATAATTTACTCTCCAAGACAGCAGCACTGCTCTCTGCCTCCTGGGCACAAGGGAGCCCCATTACCCACCAGAAGGGGCAGACATGGGCCAATATGAGCTCGACACAGAGGGACTGTTTTATTTCCCACAAAATACATTTAAGGCAATCCATGGCTTGATGCCCTTTGTAATGATGCCTTTTAAAAAATATACATTATCTTCCCTGCTGGATAGACTAAGTGTGATGCAACATGCCTTTTTTCAGTTTTTCCAATTTAAACTCATTTTCACTGGGCTGCTACCCCCAGACTCTTTTCTTATTGATAGCTCCTGGGTTTTATTTTTCAACATAAAACATTAATTTAAAAAGATGCTGCAGTACATGCTATTTCATTTATTGATTTATTTAATCGAGACTTTTTGTAACGTTTACCTTTTTCGGCTTTTCCTTTCAGAAACAAAAGCATGTTTTATTTTAATTTTTTGCTGTGCAGAATTGAAAAATGAGCCCAAATGCTGTATTTTTGTAATTATTTTTTTTTTGTATAATCCTTGACAAATGCTGCAGTGCAGTGCTCATAAGTAATCTGAGAGCCTCCCTGACAGATGAGGGACTTGGCTGCTTGCATGCCTTCACAACCTCCACAGCCGGAGCTCAAAGAGATGCATGAGATTCTGCATCTCCAGCACGGCTCTGATATGGACTGTGTGTGCAGGCCTATGCATCATTCTGTTGATGAACAGCCCCTTAACACAGCCAGGGTCCAGACCCTACAACAGATATTGAATTGTGACTGTGCAGGTTTGCCATCAGTTCTGGAGATCAACTGAATGTTATTCATTATCTTTAAAATCGTACCGATTAGCTCAGTGCACTTGTTATATTTTCTAATGCTTAAGAACATAAGAACATAAGAACATAAGAAAGTTTACAAACGAGAGGAGGCCATTCGGCCCATCTTGCTCGTTTGGTTGTTAGTAGCTTATTGATCCCAAAATCTCATCAAGCAGCTTCTTGAAGGATCCCAGGGTGTCAGCTTCAACAACATTACTGGGGAGTTGATTCCAGACCCTCACAATTCTCTGTGTAAAAAAGTGTCTCCTATTTTCTGTTCTGAATGCCCCTTTTTCTAAACTCCATTTGTGACCCCTGGTCCTTGTTTCTTTTTTCAGGCTGAAAAAGTCCCTTGCGTCGACACTGTCAATACCTTTTAGAATTTTGAATGCTTGAATTAGGTCGCCACGTAGTCTTCTTTGTTCAAGACTGAACAGATTCAATTCTTTTAGCCTGTCTGCATATGACATGCCTTTTAAGCCCGGAATAATTCTGGTCGCTCTTCTTTGCACTCTTTCTAGAGCAGCAATATCTTTTTTATAGCGAGGTGACCAGAACTGCACACAATATTCAAGATGAGGTCTTACTAGTGCATTGTACAGTTTTAACATTACTTCCCTTGATTTAAATTCAACACTTTTCACAATGTATCCGAGTATCTTGTTAGCCTTTTTTATAGCTTCCCCACATTGCCTAGATGAAGACATTTCTGAGTCAACAAAAACTCCTAGGTCTTTTTCATAGATTCCTTCTCCAATTTCAATATCTCCCATATGATATTTATAATGTACATTTTTATTTCCTGCGTGCAGTACCTTACACTTTTCTCTATTAAATGTCATTTGCCATGTATCTGCCCAGTTCTGAATCTTGTCTAGATCATTTTGAATGACCTTTGCTGCTGCAACAGTGTTTGCCACTCCTCCTACTTTTGTGTCGTCTGCAAATTTAACAAGTTTGCTTACTATACCAGAATCTAAATCATTAATGTAGATTAGGAATAGCAGAGGACCTAATACTGATCCCTGTGGTACACCGCTGGTTACCACACTCCATTCTGAGGTTTTTCCTCTAATCAGTACTTTCTGTTTTCTACAAGTTAACCACTCCCTAATCCATGTACATGTGTTTCCTTGAATCCCAACTGCGTTCAGTTTGAGAATTAATCTTTTGTGCGGGACTTTGTCAAAAGCTTTCTGGAAATCTAAATAAACCATGTCATATGCTTTGCAATTATCCATTATCGATGTTGCATCCTCAAAAAAATCAAGCAAGTTAGTTAGGCACGATCTCCCTTTCCTAAAACCATGTTGACTGTCTCCCAGTACCCTGTTACCATATAGGTAATTTTCCATTTTGGCTCTTATTATAGTTTCCATAAGTTTGCATATAATAGAAGTCAGGCTTACTGGTCTGTAGTTACCTGGTTCAGTTTTGTTTCCCTTTTTGTGGATCGGTATTACGTTTGCAATTTTCCAGTCTGTCGGTACCACCCCTGTGTCAAGAGACTGCTGCATGATCTTGGTTAGCGGTTTGTAAATTACTTCTTTCATTTCTTTGAGTACTACTGGGAGGATCTCATCATTCATATTCACAGATTACATGCACCATGCCCGATATAAAAATAAGCAACTCCTCCATACCAATCAAACTTACTTTTTTATATATCAAAAGTCTGAGAGGTAACTTTTTTTTTTTGCATGTAATATAAATAAGTACTTGATAAGTCACATTTTTCTGATGGGCTGCGAGTACAATAAATGCTCCGAGGGGTTTGATCTCCTATGCCACTTCGGAGATTTTGATAACGTGAGTTGAACGAGCACTGATAGCTTCCATTATTAATGGAAGTGATCTTAATGACTAAAAGAGTTCTGTGTTGAAAGCTGAGCAAATACAACTTAGATTTTAAAAGACAAGGAACAGTTCGGATTTCCTAATGCGACGCGTCTGCCCTTGTTTTAAACCTCGATTTTATTTTCAATGTCTGTATTTGACAAGTAAAACTCATTGAATTAGCAACCTTTTGAGTGACCTGGGGCAACACCACTCTGCATGAGTTGTTAAAGCATGCAGCTCCAGGCCTCAGGCTTCATCCACATGATGTATAGCTACACACCGTGCTCGCAGTCAGTTCTGGGGGGTTGTCATTGACGTCTGTCACGCTAATGATGGCTGTGGCTGTGTTGGACAGGCCGAAGTTCAGGTTCCCTTCCATGTCGGTGGCTTGAACGATGACGGTGTACTGAGAAACTTTCTGTAAGGCAAAAAAAAACCAAAACATTAAGACACAAGCTCCTGCAGAAATATAAAAATCAAGAATCTGACAAAATAGGACAGATATTGTATACAAGAGCTAGATAGATAACAGAAAGGTAAGCAACACTGATAAAATTGACAGAATGGACAGAGAAAAAGACAGAAAGACTGATTGAAAAAAAATACAGATAGATAGTTTCAAAACCCACAGACACAGGGATACATTTCTATGTAATGGGGAGGAGAAAAATAAATAGGTACACACATACGTCAGACACCGGTAAGATTTATAGGTACACAGATAGATAGGTGTAAATAGATGCCTGGATTGGATAGGTGACAGCTTTGTATTCTGTGTGGTAGCCAACACCTCTACTGCAGTAATGGTTTTAAAATACATCACCCCACCTCTGTGAAGTTAGGGGCTATAAAGCGAGAGTGAACGTTAAGAGTGAGAGAGACATCTATTAAAGCCTAACTGTCCCCCAGTATGCCTGTGGTGTGAAGGTGTCATCAGTCATTTTAATTGGAGCCGTGGCACAAAAAAAACACTGCTGTAGATAGTATTGGAGTCTTATCATGGCTAAATGCCTATGAGTTAGCTAAACCACCTTGTAAAACTACACTGAACAAAAATATAAAACGCAACAAGTGTTGGTCCCATGTTTCATGAGCTGAAATAAAAGATTCCAGAAATTTTCCATACGCACAAAAATCTTATTTCTCTCAAAAAAATTTTGTGCACAAATTTGTTTACATCCCTGTTAGTGAGCATTTCTCCTTTACCAAGGTAATCCATCCACGTGACAGGTGTGTCATATCAAGAAGCTGATTAAGCAACATAATTATTCCACAAGAGTACCTTTTGCTGGGGACAATAAAAGGCCACTCTAAAATGTGCAGTTTTGTCACACAACACAATGCCACAGATGTCTCAAGTTTTGAGAAGTGTGCTCTTTACGGATGAATCATAGTTTCAACTGTACTGGGCACATGGCAGACAGCGTGTATGGCGTTGTGTGGGAGAGTGGTTTGCTGATGCCAATATTGCTAATAGAGTGCCCCATGGTGGCGGTGGGGTTATGGTATGGGAAGGTATAAGCTACAGAAAACAAACACAACTGCATTTTATCGATGGCAATTTGAATGCACAAAGATACCGTGACGAGATCCTGAGACCCATTGTTGTGCCTTTCATCCGCCGCTATCACCTCATGTTTCAGCATGATAATGCACGGCCCCATGTCGCAAGGATCTGTACACAATTCCTGGAAGCTGAAAATGTCCCAGTTCTTCCATGGCCTGCATACTCACCAGACATGTCACCCATTGAGCATGTTTGGGATGCTCTGGATCGACGTGTATGACAGCGTGTTCCAGTTCCCACCAATATCCAGCAACTTCGCACAGCCATTGAAGAGGAGTGGGACAATATTCCACAGGCCACAATCAACAGCCTGATCAACTCTAGGCGAAGATGTGTCACGCTGCATGAAGCAAATGGTGGTCACACCAGATACTGACTGGTTTTCTGATCCAGGCCCCTACCTTTTTTTTATTTTTATTTTTTTTTAAGGTATCTGTGACCAACAGATGCATGTCTGTATTCCCAGTCATGTGAAATCCATAGGTTACGGCCTAATGAATTTATTTCAATGGACTGATTTCCTTATGTGAACTGTAACTCAGTAAAATCTTTGAAATTGTTGCATGTTGCGTTTATATATTTGTTCAGTGTATATACAGTACCGTCTGTCTCAATTGGATTTCATTCTGGTTACTATGGCAGCAAATGTATATGAGTATTACCCCATCAAGAGTAAAGCATTCCCTAGAGCAAAACATATATTGGTCAAGCAATCACCAGGATTGATATGGCAATCTGTTTCAACAGCAACATACACAACTAAAAAACATTAATACAGCACGTTTCAAAAATTCTAATGAAAGACGTGATAGTTGATGGTCACATTTAAGGATCTATTTATAAATAATGCGTAGGTTGGGATGGCTGTAATTAAGTTATAACAGTTTATAACAATAACATTGTAATGACATTACCAATGTTAAGCTTGGTGTCATGTTATAAAACAATTATAGGGTTTGTAAATGCCTTATTATATTATATATTCTTATAGCACGGTATTACTATTAAAACTATAATTAATCAAGTAGGGCATGCCAAGGTCTGTGCTGTTTGAAATTTCTAAATGCTTTTGTCAGGACTAAATAGTTGAAGGCTGTCATTTTGTAGTTCCCTCTGGCAGCTCAGATAAGTGTGTAGCTCACTATCTGCACACTTCTAATCACAGCTTCATGGGTGATAATAAAATGCAGTTGTTAAGGCAGGTTACAGCAGCTACCAATAACATGTAAGGAGGTAAAATATAGTACTTTACATTGCCGTCCTTTAGTAAGCCCTTAGCGCCACTGCAATATTGTTGCCTCATTTAATCAAGATTTTCAGACATGGTAGATGGCCGGCAGGCAGGCAAGCCTTAATAAAAATAGTCTTGAAAAAAGGTGGCTGTTGACTACAGTTTTAGCATTGAAGATACCTTTTGTCCTTTGAGAGGGAAAAAAAAAAAAAACTACTGGAATCTTTTTCAAGTATTCAAGCCTTGTTTTGTTATACGTTTTTTTTTTTTTTTTGGTGTTTTTTTAATTCTAACACGTTGCAATCTTGATATCTCTGTGCCGCGACCTGCGGGGGATTCTAAAACAAAGACATCCAGCTCTGATCACAATCACTCTGTCTGCCGTAAGAGGGCTTCTTTGTACTAACTTTAGAAATCGAGCGCCAATACAGCCTTGTGGACACAAGAGGTCACTGAATGCACCCATTGGCAAAGAAATGCTAAATGAAAAGTACACTGGACAAAAAAGTTAGAAGCAGCTCACCAACCTACCTCTTTTGTGTCGAGAACTCCCATTCACTATTTTTGTTAGACAGGTACATTTCATAAGGGGCTGGACAAAGTCCCATGCAATGTTTTGTAAGAAATGTGTGCTGATTGAAAGTTCTACTATAGCAGGATTGTTTCTTGTAGGTACTGCGCTGCCCTGCTTGTGTGTGTTTTGATTCGTTTAGTTTGGACACACAGCATGAGGAGATTCTCTTAGTAAAATAGGAACAGAGTTATTCTATAGTAAAATAGGAACCTCTACGGAGTACCATAGCTTCTAACCAGGAAACATACATTCAATGTCAATTATAGATGTTTCTCAGCCGGCTTGATCAGGCACCCTTCCAGAGTGAAGGGAGATTGGTTCTAATTGAATAAAGCGTTGCGCCTCTGACGTGGTGCAACAGGGAGCCCCTACAGGCTGTGGGAAATGCAGTACATTTTATCAGCTATTTATCCATAGCTTCTAACACAGAAACATACATTCCAATGTCAAACTTATAAGTCATGTTTCATCTAGCGGCTTGATCAGTGTAACCTCTACAGATTGCAAGGGAGATTTTGTTTCTAATTTAATAAAGAGTTGCGCATTCTGAAGTGGTGCAAAGGAGGCACATTACAGTGAGGGAAATGCAGTTACATTTTTATACAGCTATTTTTTTTTAATTTTTTTTTTTTTTAAATCAGGTCATCTATGCTCTCCCAAGGTCAGGCAAAGTACAAACAGAGCAGCACAGTGTTTATTTAATAGAGAACACACAATACAAAAAGCCTTTTTAAGTGATGTTTACACCAAGTTAGGACCAAAGGCAGGAGCAATAGAACAATCTGTAGAAAATGCAGGTGAAACCTATGCCAATGTGCGAGTGTTCCAGGCACATCCATAATCACTTCAATATACCTGCACTCACTGTGCACGTAACAAAAGAATCGAGTATGAGTTTTATAGATCTCTTGTTATAAATCTCTGTTCCTGCTAAACTTGTCACGAAAAAATAAGCAATCTTTGCTATCACAAAGAAATACAATTTTCCCAGTGCCCCCAGACATAGGGTTATAATCCATTGAGACAAATGCACTGCACTATGGTTGGCGTTAGGGTTAACCAAGAGGCTATTTTTTTTTTTTTTTTTAAATAAATAATGCTGCCCAGATCCTTATTAAGTATGAATTAGTATGATCAGTACAGCATTAAGCTACGGTGTGGGGTGTTCTGAAGAATATCAGGATCTTAGGTCAAGTTATGAACTGATAAAGGCATTAGCTGGAACATTTGAAGAATCATTCTGAGGTCCATGACCTCGCTGTCTATAATCCTCTGCCTTACATCATAGTAACATGGACTCTAAAAAACTAAAATACTGTTCTACAGCTAGCGTTGGAAATACCTACTTTTAAATATCAAGGGTGCTGAATAAGAATGGGTGGTGTATTCAAGGTTTTACACTAGGGGTCCCTTGAAAATACAGATGCACTACAAACTCACAACTCTAGGAGATATAATATAGGCAGTGCTAGGATGGAGCTGATGGAGACCCCTGCTCCAGCTCCAGGCTGGCTCCACAGCTGATAGAGACCTCCTGCTCCAGCTCCAGAGTTGATGGAGACCCCCTGCTCCAGCTCCAGAGCTGATGCAGACCCCCTGCTCCAGCTGCAGGCTGGCTCCAGAGCTGATGGAGACCACCTGCTCCAGCTCCAGAGTTGATGGAGACCCCCTGCTCCAGCTCCAGAGCTGATGGAGACCCCCTGCTCCAGCTCCAGAGCTGATGGAGACCCCCTGCTCCAGCTGCAGGCTGGCTCCAGAGCTGATGGAGACCCCTGCTCCGGCTCCAGGCTGGCTCCAGAGCTGACAGAGACCCCCTGCTCCAGCTCCAGAGCTGATGGAGACCCCCTGCTCCAGCTATAGGCTGGCTCCAGAGTTGATGGAGACCCCTGCTCCAGCTGCAGGCTGGCTCCAGAGCTGATGCAGACCCCCTGCTCCAGCTCCAGAGCTGATGGAGACCCCCTGCTCCAGCTCCAGAGCTGATGGAGACCCCCTGCTCCAGCTCCAGAGCTGATGGAGACCCCCTGCTCCAGCTGCAGGCTGGCTTCAGAGCTGATGGAGACCCCCTGCTCCAGCTCCAGAGCTGACAGAGACCCCCTGCTCCAGCTCCAGAGCTGATACAGACCCCCTGCTCCAGCTCCAGAGCTGATGCAGACCCCTGCTCCAGCTCCAGGCTCCAATGCAGCTCCACACTGCTGCTCCAGCTCCAGCTGCTTTTAGCTGCTCCGGCTCTGGCTCCAGCTCCACTAAAACCTCTAATCAGTAAAGTATGTTCCTGACTATCATAGTGACATCCTATTTAAGTTATTTTTTTTAATTGTTTAAATCAGGTTAAATGTGTTTTTTAGGAGACAAGAATGTGAAATCTGGTTTTAAGACACAATTCTATGAATCCAGACTGTATTTCTCTGGTATATTACAGGCCGTCCACAATAAGACATTTTCTGAAAGCCTACACATGGGTGTGCTGGGATGGTTAAATTGGTAAAAAAAAAAAAAAATCGATTGCTTACATATGTTTATATAATATAATAATTCTAGGAGGGTTGTAACACTTTGAGACCTTATTATTATTATTATTATTATTATTATTAATCCATACAAAAGAGTTGGAACTACCTTGATACATACATGTATGTATACATATATATATATTATTATATTATTATATATATATATATATATATATATATATATATATATATATATATAATATGAGTGCTGGGACTAATATCCGAAGGAGAAAACAATGTCTGGTCAGTCAGAAATGACACAGTTGACAGAAATGAGAACCACGTAGCATTGTGTGGGATTTCTACATACAATATATAAAAAAACAGAAGCTCAACACAGCCACTCCTGGTCCCTTATTTACATCTAGGCTGTCAGTAAAACGAGTCCGGATTAGGCTGCACATGCAACACTAGCTGCCAAATGGTGATCTCTACAAACTAGAATTTGCAATGGCAGGGATTGTTTAAAATATGTGTTATCTACTTTTTATCTATTATTTTTTGTTATCTTTTTTTTTTATTTTTTAAAACTAACAACTGTATGGCATCATTTGTTTTGTAATTAATTCACAAGGGTAAAGTCAGGCCTTTCTTACTTCCCCAGCTGCTGCTCCGCTACGGCACGTAGCTCAGAAAACTGGCTGAGAATGAAGGACTGCAACTCTATTGTCATTTTTGTATACACAAACACGCTTATTTGATGTGAAAAACATCTTAAACGATACGAGCAAACTCTTACACAGCTTGGTTTGATTGAATGAGTAGCACACAACAAGCTTCAATAATCAAAGCTGAACATTCATTTAAATAAATAACAACAAGTTTTTAATGAAAACAACTATTGCAGCCTAATTCAACACTGAAGTAAAAAACTGGCTTCTGTTATTCTGCAGTGCCACTGCTTCAATTACTACTAGTGCTCAAGAACAGTAACTGCATTTTTTTTAGGGTTTTTGAACGTAAACCTGATAGTGCGGACAATGGGTTGAACCAATGTTCAAGCAGGGAGAAGTTTATTATGTTGTTTTTTTTTTTTTTTTTTTTTTTTTTTTTTTTTTTATCAATGTCGGCCTCCTCTGAATGCCTTTCCAATTTTATATTTCATTTTAAAGCATTTAAGAAAAATCATAGCAAGACATAGCATAATAGTGTATATACACTGAGCAAAAAATCAAAGTTGGGGTGTACTACCCCCCCCCCCCCCCCCCCCGTCCTATGGGTTTCCGCGAGACTGTATAGAGCACGTAAATAAGTATAATATGTATAATTAATATTATAATTTGTCCTGCGGTTGCCTAAAATTTATTTTTCTGCACATACTACTACTTTTGTATATGTTGTATATGATGTAGATTAGAATACGCGATTGTAAACAACTAACACTAGTACGTATAATACTCTTTCAAATAAACATGTTATGATTTTGTATGTGCGATTCTCAAGAACAGTATTATTGTCATTTCTTGACCCCCAGCATCTCTTTCTGTACAAATTAAGCACTGAATACAGGTAGCTTCAAGTCTAGTGTTTCAACTCAATCACATATCCATACATTCGGTTATTTTGTGTAGCCGAATGTATGGATACTTTAAACATTTACCTATATTTGAGGTTAAGGTAGTCAAACAGAAAACAAAAAATCAACCAGTTAAGGACCAGTTAACAAAAGGTGGCCAATTAATAACTTCAGTCACTGCTGTGTCCACAACAAGAGCCTGTTCCATTTTGCTTTTCTTTTAATATACTGTGAAGTTGTGGTATTAGGCTTTTTTTGTGAGGGTAAAAATAATGTCTGGAAATCCATATAAATTCCAATAGAGTAGCTTTTCCAGGATATTCCATCGGAATCCCTTGTCAAGTTGTGGCCATTACTGCAAAACAACACGATGCAGCACAACTAGAACATTTAAAAGGAACGTGGAGCAGTGTTCCTTTTACATTCCATTGGAAGACAGGGGAACTAAACGCACACCCATTTTAAGGCACGTAATTTGATTAAAACTGATCCTTTGGGTTTTGTTGTAAATCAATTGCTCAATGCTTTTAATTAAATATGCCTCAATTATAATTTTCTGAAACATGTCTAATTAAAATGTGCTGACAAAAAAATCAAATGCTTGACTTGCATACCAGTCAGGCTCTAAATGGGACAGGCACATTCATATATGTGTGTGTCTCTATGTGTGTATTACATTTATTTAAAAAAAGCCCCCACCTCCTGCAAAAACAAATCAAAACATAACACAAGAGAATAAAGACAGGACCCCTGAGCTATTTTTTAATTAGCATGCAAAAACAATCAGAATAGGAAATCACTGGTCTTAATGAATCCCTTCCTAGGCCTCCAAAACAGATCTGAAGTATCTCATTCACCTGTTAATTAGTGCGTAAATATTCTAATTAGGAAACAACTCCAGATGAATGGGATTAGAAATAAGGAGAGCTCAGACTGAAGCAGGCAAGAGACAGTCACAACTCTCATGTCTTATTTAAGACCCCCCATGACACCAGGATTCGTGTTGAAATGCTGCATTTACATAGTGCTGCCTAATTAGACAAGTTTGCAATTATGTTCCAACTCTATTTTTCCTCAACCAAGTACGACATTCCCTGCCACTCGAGCAGTCAAAGGGTAAAACATCTCTAAATGCTGGAAGAAAAGCAAGCCGGTATTAGACGAGACTAATAACAAGCCACAGTCCTTATAGTTTAATCATTTTGGAAGCCTGATATGGTTTGCCTTCAGACACTTCACATGTGCACCTGATTGCGTATCCCTATTGAGTGTTCAGGCTCTCTCAACACCCCCCCCCCCCCCCCCCCCCCCCCCCCCCACCACTGCCGACAGACCTGGCCCACATGCCCTCACCATCTGCGGCTGTGGCTCAGATGCTGGCTCCAAACAGAGGCCTTGGGCAGCGTTTCCTAATCTGAGCCAGTCTTGCGGATACAGGCGCCATCTGTACAAAAACCTCCCTGTGCCCCATTCCCTCAGCTGTATACACAGCCACAGTAGAGTTATTGAGAAAGATTATTGATTTCACGATGGGAAAGATCGCAGAGGGACCCATAGACAATCGACAGGCTTTCTTCAATATTTGCAGAAGTGATTCTAGGGATCCTTTGGGTCCTCACCTCCTGTGCCACCTTGACCCTTTTGGATCAGCTTGGGTTATCAAGATCTCTCCCTGTGGCCCTTACAAACAGGCCCGGCAGCAGCACTCGTGAATGGGAAGATGGTAAATTGACTGATATGAAAACTCATAGAATTGCTTAGCTCTAGGATTCTATCATTATACAGAATGCTAACCCATTTCTGGTGTGAAGAACACTGTTGTGTCATATTATTGCAACTTGAGTCGCCAGGAGGAATTTCTGTTTCAAATTCATATAATTACCACTATGCTGATTTGTTACATCTCTGTACTCTGCACAAGACCCATGTCTAGATCTGCTTTCCCTCCGGCAGTCCTTAGCAGAAAACTGGTAAATATTTATTATTTTGTATTCTTGTTTCAATAGAGCACAGTCTGGATGTGCACAGACAAAATAACAAATGTTGATCTCTTAACTGTATCAACTGTGATGGAGCTGAAGCCATTCTGAGCTTAATTAGTGACCCCCGAGCGTTTTAACACCTGGTATAATGTGATGAATTAAGTTCAAAGTAAAGACTGGAATTGCCCAAAGTGCAATGCAATAGTAGCAATATTTCCATCACAGTCGCAACAGAACTTAGCAGGATTTCTATTTAGGGTTTAATAGGTACGGGGTGATAGGTAATTGCAGTTGCTGGAGTTTGTGTATTCCAGGCAAATGCACTCACCCCTTTATTTCCGCAGCTTACCCCCGCCCATATCCCTAAGACTGAACAAGGTAAAATCAGTTCAGACAGTACATTCAACAGGTCTTCAGCAGAGACACTGCTAAACAGGGATTCAAAACACTTGCCTGAGACATCAAGGAAGTTAAGCTGCGAATTCTTTAATCAGCAGATAGATAGTAGCTGGAGTTTTATTTAAAGGTTTTGAATAAAACAAAACAGCACAATGCAACAGAGTTTGAATCTAAATTGTTTCATTTGAATCTAAATCTTTTCCTGTCTTCTTGTTTGTTTTGTAATTGATATGTGTAATGCATGCCCAAGACATGTATTTTATATTGCTATTTTCAATTGTTGTGTTTGAGACGGCAAGCTCAATTTCCTTAAGCCACGGACAAGGCATTCATTAACAGCCTTGAATATGCAGGAATACAAACAACCTTCCCTTGGGAGCCATGTGTGACACAATACCCATTATCTACTTAATCAGACACACTGACACTGATAACGGCAGCCCAGGGATGATGACTGACTTGTCAGTCACACTGTCATTATAGAAAGCGACCTTCTAGTCATTAATGTAATTTATTACAAGAACAGACACCTGAATATTAGTAATGTGAAAGTAGGAAAAACATTTTCTTAGTCTGTCTGTTACGAGGCTGCAATTTACCGAACACTTGCTTAAATTTAGATTTAACATTACCTCCATCAGTAGCAGCAATCACACAAGTGCAGCGGTACCCATAAACTTATCAATGTACTACTGATGCCTGTTGACTGGGTGGGACAATTGTTCTTCATTGTGGGTCCAGTGCCCCAGCAGACTCACCTCTCTGTCCAGTCCAGCTGCCACTGTGACGATGTCCCCGGTCTCACTGTTGATGGTAAACATGTTGGGGATAGGGCTGTGTGGGGACTGGGACAGGATCCTGTATCGAACCATCCCATTGGCTGTGGTGTCATCATCGGCATCAACCGCCGTCACCTTCATCACGTAGGAACCTGAAGACAAAAACAGCAATGTGATGCACACTCTCCTGGGTTTAATACACAGATATATTACTGCAAGTGAGCTATCTGTCAGGCATTGCAAATGGCACTTGAGGTAAGATTTACTAAATTAATGCACTAGCTTTAAGTTCATAATGTTAAAATTGTGCACTTTAGTTTATCTTTTATTATCTTGGGCATTCAAGGGACCTTGCATTTTCCATGTTAACTGAAACGCCTATTGCACTCTCTCTCAAATAGGTGCCAGTGCACCCCATCCACTCGGCCACTCTTAGCAGAATTCCCTTTTGTTGGGTAAGCAAGGAGGCTCATGATGCTGGATCTGACCGGGACTGGTCTAGTCAGAGTGTGTTTCATCTGCACTGTAATTCCAGATATAGCACTGTTATTTCAATGATAGTGTATGTCAGAATATAACTGCAAATGAAACTTCGATTTCAAACGTCATTACATTTTAAAGGAGGGTTTTTACTTGTTTAAAGGAAATCTCTGCTTGTAAAACGATGAGCTACAAAGATCGAGAGAAATGTTAATACAACCTTACAGTCTCTTTCTTTTCCACCAAGGGGGGGAAATGCAAAACGCAACATGTCAAACACCCCCCCCCCCTTTCATTTCATTAAGTGAAATTCTAAACACGGTTAAATTTGGTTCATTGTACAAAGGGGTGTGAAAATTCAACTGTGAGCCTGAAAAGATTAATTTCTCAGCCTCTTAAATTACTATTTAATTTGAAACCTAATTCCGCTCTGTAATTGGCTTTCCACTCAAATCACTGAAGCTCAAAATGTAAACTTTTATTATTCATATGCGCCTCATGCTTGGAGTCACACTGGAGCTCTGGGGCGTGGTATTATTCCTTCGCCCAAAGCTGCTCGAGTCTCTCCCTTGCTAGTCTCTGTGCAATAACGGGTGTCTGACTGGTGAAGAAAAAGTAAATCTGTTTAAGTGTGTACTGTAAGAGAATACCCTAATGAAAAACACTACAATTAAACTGAAAGGAGTAAACTGCTACAAACTCTGAATGTGCAGTCAGTTCATCCATAATGTCAATTTGATACCATTGCCAGTAATGGATTATCCAAAAGTATTTTTCTGGTCTGCAACCCAAATCAGTGTACTGTTTTAAATACCGTTCTTTAAGAACGCTTTTGTTAAATATAAATTGAAGTATTTTTGATAGTACTTTATGTTAGAGAATTATATGATTCTGTAATGCACGATTTGGATAAGTTTGTGCTAGAGGCATGCAAAAAAAAAAAAAAACATTTTGCCACACTTACAGAATTTAGACCCAGGATTAAAATACTATAAAGTGAATGTTAAAAGTATTATTTATTTACTTATGTACAGATCCTCAAAAGGGCATGTGAGCTCAACCATAATTTATTTATTTACGCATCTTTGCTCAGTGCTGCACAATATGCTAAATCCTAAAAAATAATCAAAAGTGCTTATAAACGTTTTAAGGTCTTGGAAATCCTTTTAAATCTCACTTAAGCAGCTAACAAAGCGATCAAGCTTGTGGGATGACCAGATTTCATTCCATGTGGCCCCAGCATATGATTTGTTATTGCAAAGGGTAATGCAAATCCCCTTTTAAACTGAAGCAGCAACTAACGGGTCTGACATGCTAACGGCAGATGAAACAGTGGTCTGATCCCATCGAGCACTCAGCAAGAATGAGCTATAGTCTGAGGCAGCCTCAGAAGGAGCAGCTTTCTAGTGAGAGCTGTTTTGCCCCTATCACACATCTATGTGTACAGCTACCAGTCTAGTAGCTGCTTATGTGCCTCGTGGAGGGGAGTTATGGGTTTGATCCAAAACTAGGGTTGAAAAATCGCAATGGAATAAGCCAAGAAATTAGTGGTCAGGGGCAAGCTAAAAGAGTTAAGAGACAAGACCACCATTTATCAAAGCCTATTACTCTACTGTGCAATTAGCATGATTTTACACAATATTTCTGTACCTATCATAGGGGGTTTTTTAATTTTTTTTTTTTTAACATTCCATTTGCTGAAACTGGTCTTTTAACACATTCACTTGTTAAAAAATTAATCAAATCTAAAATAAAATAGTTTTAATGCATTTGTATTTGAGACCAATCCATAAGTATTATTTTCCACCATCTGTCTGGATATTCGCTACTTCTGCCCTCAGAGCTGTAAAGTAATGTATGCAATCAGGACATCTAGTCACACTTCTCTCACTCCTTCTGCCCTCCTCCTTACCAGCCTGCTCCTCGTCACTCTGAAGAGCAAATCTGATGGGACTGCAATTCACCTTGTTGAAAAAAGGTCCCTGGAGATGCTGGTATGACAACCACCCAGCGATGAAGTGATCACTGTTTTGCTGTTATAAGCAATGTGTCCTGTCACCTTGTTGCCTAGCCCTTTGCATGGCTGTACATATCTGTACGCAATATGTGCTATTCAAGTTCTGCCACTGAGACCAGTTTGCGGATTTCTTCTAAGTGATCTATGGACCCCTTCATTCTGTATAGCTGGTAATACGTTTTAATGACAATGATATGTCTCCCTCATTCTGTTCCAGCGTATGGCTCAATGTCCTGCTCTCTCTATATCTCCTCTGAAGTCATATAAGGGGCATTCCAGCTGGATACAATTCAGTTTCCTCTATTTGTGCTTAATGGTACAGAAACAATATGTGACAGAGAAAAGGGTTACAGCGATGATTTGGCATGCATGCAATAGAAGAGCTGTGAAACTTGCACTGCATGTGATGAGAATGGGTTTCAAATGTGCAAAAATGACCGTTTTCATTAGCGTTGACCTCGTTTATCTCTATATTGGCATAACCTAGGTACAAGTCATTGACGTAAAGGGTCGAGCAACCCTCTTTGGCCCATCAGCTGGGGGAGCTTTTTCTCTCCTTTTGTTTCTAGGAATAAACCTTTATGTGCCTCTGATTTTACCACCTGTTTCAAACAGTCTATCAGCGCTGTTGCTATTCTGGAGTGTATTCTGACTACTAATGAATCTGCGTTTTGGGACTGGCATTATTATAAATCCCATTGCGAGAAGAAATGTGAATAAGCACTCTTCCAGGTTATGCACATTTCTACGAAGTTTATATCGAAAACTGTATGTTAAGACTGTACCGTTATTTCTGGGATACAATGGTGTACAGTACAGGGCCGGCATAGTCTGTTGGGGTATACCCAGGTGTGCTGTAGCTTATATAACTGGTACATTTCAATTTTTGGTCCTACTGCATAGCACGAGAATGCATGTATTTTTACTGATATTAAACTAACAATCTGCACTGCCTTGAGTCTATTTTAGAACCGTCTGACTTAGACATGTGTATGCCCAAGCTGTACTCAATGAATAACTCAGTCTTCAAAGCAGGTACCATTGTTGAAATGTTATGACTAACTCAAATAGATTTCAGATGGAATATTTGCTACCTGAAGGTGAAAGCTGAAACACTGCATAAAATTAATAAAGCAGATTTTCTGCTTATCAGTTCTCCCTTGAATACATGAATATATAAAACGCTGGCAGTTATCATGATCCAGTGTCCCGCTTAGTTAGTTTAGGTAATATCCAATTTACTGACTGCCATCCCAGTACTGTAGAGTTCCCTGTGGAAATAAATAGCCCAGATTTGCTTAGGGTTTTCTTTTCATTATTTCAAAGTTAGGGGATATACAGGTTTTACATCGAGTCAGAACAGCTGCAGTTGTTTTAGTAATAGTTTCCAAAAGCATCTTAGAAGGAAATCTGAAACAGCTACTTCAATACTAAGAGTATATTTGTTTCTTCTATCTCATAGTTACGAACTACATGCATTCGTGAATCATCTATGAATTGCCTGCATAACTGTGGAGTAACATTTACTGGTTAATGTTATGGGGGGAAAAAAGTAGCAAACAAAGAGCCAGGCTAAGGTTAACAAATAAACTACTCACTAGTCACCAGAATTGTTAGCAAAGAGGACCATTTGTTCAAAATCCAAACTATTGTTTTCATTGTCACCCAGGTATAAATGTATGCAACTAGACAGTAGTGTACTTTGCAGTTACATTGACACTGCAGTTAACATATTCTAAAAGCCCAGTTGAAAAACCTCCAGCACATTTTTTTTTTTTTAATGTTATTATTATTGTTGTTTGCAGTTGGCAGAATTGTAGCTTTCCAGTGAATAGCCCCAAATAAACATCCAATTATTGTCTAAAAGCACACACCAGAGTCAAAACATCCAGAAACCCACTATTAAGGCATTCTGACTGAGAGAGCTGCAAATTCCAGCTCAAGAGTCTTTGCATTACATCCAGAGCAGTTTTAAACACTTTTTCTGTGATCAGGCTGCCCACCAAGGAGCTGAGGGTCAGGTCCGGGGAGCATGGCTTTAAAGTATCCGGTGGTTTCAGGGAGAACTCCACCAGCTTGCGTCTGAAATCAAATCACAATGGTTTGGGAAGTACTGCAGGCGTCCAAACTGTGTTCCTAAAGTAGAAAATTTTCTAGTCATACTGCTTTACTATAAATAAACAATAGAAAAACAGCTTGGGCTGTCAATTACATTCACACAGAACATGCCTGGGGTATTAACATCAATCCTCTCACTATGCAGTACTGGCATAAGGCTTACTGATCAATATCCAGGGGCCAGACCTGATCATGACTATAAAAGGTAAAACCATAATTTAAGTAACCTGGGACTATTGCAAGCAGAAGTGAGAAACAGTTTTAGATTTATAGCAGCATTCGCTAATAGAAGCCCTCATCACTGCCTGTGTTTGATCTTATAAGAGCCTCAGGGTTAATGGACCAACTTGTGTCTGCACTTCGCTTGTTGTTAAATTCACACAGATAAACTCTAAGCATGAAATTCGCAACCTATTGTCTTTTGAAACTAGCTAGTCTAGGTCTGGTGCTTTGAAATTCTCCATTATAGCAGCTGCAGGCAAAACAATGTATCTCTGTCTCTTAGAAGAACCTACTTATGTGGTCAAGTGTCCAGTGCTCTACTGTCGTCTGTGTGTATTTATACTGAAGCAGCTTAGATCCAATTCAACACATGTTCTGTTATTTTTCAAAATACAGCATTTAATAGTCCCCTACAGTAAACAGGACCTTGGTTTAATGCATCCTTCAAAAGGCATCCCCTCTATCACAAGAGTGCCTCCAGGGTCCTGGTTGAAATGTGTCCCAGTAAGTCCAGTGTCCTCTAGGCTGTTTCACTAACACCCACTCAGCCCAGCCTTGCTTAGTTTAGATAGACAATATCAGAGCCCACGGTGGTATATCTGTGGGGTGAACACTTATTTGAATCTGATGTAGTTTGTTGTATTTATACATATCGAGCAACAATCTGTTACAATTAAAAACGTGAGAAACGAAAAATGGATGTTTATCAATAAATATACAATCGATTTCAGATGCTCCTAGATAAAATATTTAAACAAACATTTGACAAAAGGCTGCAACAGCCGAAGCTATTAAAGACGTCAGTGAGTTCACGCTTTATAGCAAAGGCGTAGTATTCAACAAGAATGATGTAATCATCTGTTATTTCCCCTGTTTCCTGGTAATACCTGTTTATAATGGTGCTGGTTAGATATAGGATTTAGAGTAGGGTTATTTTAAAACAAATCGTAGATATTGTTGTTACCAATTTGTCCTTACCAGGTTTGGAGCCCTCGTCCACTGAGCCATTGTAAACTTGGTTGCGGAACTCTGGCCTGTTGTCGTTCATGTCAATCACGTAGATGTACAGGTCAATGGGGTTCTCCACTTTGTTTCCATTCATGTCCACTGCGTGAGCTCTCAGCTGTTAGGAGCAACACAAAATGCACCATCAACTCTACAGCACGCTGTATCACCTGGGTTGAAACGACAGTAGCTGCACAGAAAGTTAAGAGGTTACCTGTTAGTGAAATTGGATGGAATAAAATTACATTTAGCCATTGGGTGTCAGGGAGTGTTCACTTTTAAAAAAATCCTATTGGAATCAAAAGGAGCCGATTTGTTTTTGCGTTTGTCTCAGCGCAAAGTTTTCCATGAAAGAAAATCAAAGCAGAAGAGAACCAAAGCATGCTAGTGGTTTAAAACGACCAAGAAACAACTCTGACGTGCTTCAATCTGCAATCCACACGGTAAGGCAACCAATAACACTTTAAACTGTAAATGGTTTAATCTACAACAGCCACATATCTTGTACATCTATATATTCCTCTACCACTACCATGGCAAATGTCATCTAATGGCAAATTTCTGGAAGAGTCCCATAGGCAATTTACTCCAGAAGCAAATGCTATCAGGGCGAGTCATCTGTTGATTTCATCCAGGCAAATCAGATGAGGTATCATGGATCTCCTATTAAGGCTTTTATGACAATCTTTAAATACTGCACTATATTATCTAGAACTGTGGACCTTTATGCTGTGCACTGCAAATGTATAATCTTTCTGGTATTCACTATTTATTTATTTGAACTTGATTATGTTTTCATTCACAACTGGCAGTACATACAGTAATATTTCAAGGCTTTTTCT
Source organism: Polyodon spathula (assembly GCF_017654505.1). Lineage (NCBI taxonomy): Eukaryota > Metazoa > Chordata > Actinopteri > Acipenseriformes > Polyodontidae > Polyodon > Polyodon spathula. The sequence goes on along the minus strand of NC_054541.1, from coordinate 10,615,013 downwards.
TGTTTTTTTTATTAGGTATTTGGGGTGGTCTAATTCTATTTTTTGGGTGGTCTTTAATTTTAATGTCCAGGATTAGCTTATTTTACACAGCAGGCAACAAAAAGAAAGACTTATCATCAGAGTCTCTGCGTATAACACTCACAGTAGGATAATTGTTTTCCTTCATTTTGATCTATGTGTTATTCTTCATTCTGCCAGTCTGCACTTGTATAAAAGTTTACCCAGGTGGATTTGCAAATTACAAAAACGTTATATATCATTGACTGCATTTTTATCGAGCTTCCTAATGCACAGCCATGCTTTACAAGGCATTTAAACAGTTTTTAGGCTTTTTATATTACCGTAAAATACATTTTTTATAAGGGTAAAGTTGCATTTCATAGGGTTAGACTGTATGCTAAAAAGAGTACACAATAATAACAAAAATAAAATGCAATTGTTAAATACATATATTTAACGCAATATATGTTTAACATTAAGACTGACAGAAAAATGAACCTGTATCTCAAAACATTAGCATATTAAATTGAGTTAACCCAGTACTTTGTACATTTTTTATGAATTTTTATTTATTTTATTTTTTTTATGAAGTGTTTTAGCTTGTCGTTATGGTATCAGTGTATTAAACATTACTGAATATGTGCATATGTTTTCCATAACGTAATAATCAAGTATTACCCTGCAATTCAACCTACATATTACATGTGAATGTATTTACACAAGACAAAATAAATACATGAACACAAGAAGGAACAGCCTGGGTTTGTCTTCAGATATCAAAACACCTTGCCCTTAAAGAGTTAAACAGGAATATATGGAAGAAAATACAGTGAAGACGTGGCCTCTAAATATAGCCAGTCTTTGGGGCTTTCAGAGACACAGAACTGACAGACAAGAACAACTTATTATGATGATGAGATCCCCTCAGGGAATCCCACTAAAAGACAAGGTTATCAACCTTTTCAAAGCAGAGTTAACAAGAGCAGGCAATGTTTGGAACACAGAGACTGCTTCTTCACTTGAGACGAACCAACACAGGAGCCAGGAGGCTCATTCATTTTAATGCTTCCTCCAACCTGCATGGCTTACAATTAGGGAGGCAGGAGGCTAATTGGTCAAATGTTTTCTGCTTAAACAGACTGAACCATGCTTGGTCACCAGAATGGAAGCTGATCAGTTTGACCTGAACCTGGAGCTCTAATTGAGAGTTCAAAAGACTGCGTCAATCTCTACTACAATCTAAACAGTTGCAGGTCTTAATACTGTCCTTACCTCTGTATTAATACGCTCACTTAAAAACATCAAAAAGAACAGCACAAATACAGCAGTAAGATCCTTCAATTAGAGCCTTCAAATTCGTACAGCAGTTACAATCGCCCTCTTCTGGGAAATGGTGATGATATGTTGATGTATTGAGCCGATTGCTAGAGATGACTCTTTTAATGGAACGTGTTTAAGCTGTTTCTGATGCATAAAGCAAAGATTACAGTCTAGATACAACTGTGGAAATATAAGTGAGGTAAAATGCATATAGAAGATCATGCCAACTCTAGCAGATAGAGGAAAGCTGTTTTGGTCGATGGGGTGCCAGTCAAGGAATGATTACAATTCAGTTTTCAAGATCTCATGACTCTCCTTTTGTGATTCTCTCCTACCTCAAAAAACATGTTCAGTATGCCGTCCTGGTTCCCTAAGGGTTGATTTTACTTTACTGATTCAAGATCACTGTTTGATCTTGATGTGTTCTCAATATCCGCACACAACAACCACAATGAGCACACTTGACTCGATCCATTGAATCTGGTCATTCAATAACATTGGAAGTCAAAGATTACTGTGATTAAAAAAGGAAAATCAAATTAAAGTTATTATCTTCAAAAGGATGAGAAGCTGGTCCCTGCCACACATCATTCTTCAAACCAGGGCACCTTCAGCTGAAGATAACAAGTGTTTTTGAAGTGGCTAATTTTAAGGTGTGTGATCTTTCCTTAAGGACTTGTATCTTAAGTTTTCAGGTTTGATTGATCTATTGTCTTTTTTTTTTTAAACTTAATTTTCACTTTTTGAAATTGAAATTCATAGATCACATACACTGTATTCAATGTGCAGTGGCATCACATTGTAACACAAATATGTTGCATTTGGTACAGCTGTTAGATGGACTTTTGGTTATGCAATCAAATGTTGAAAACATTGACTGTGTGTGTGTGTGTGTGTGTGTGTGTGTGTGTGTGTGTGTGTGTGTAAAGTAGGGTCAATTAAATTCATGACTTTTCCTTATTTCTTTATTCCAATTCTCAGCAAGTATGCTTCATCTGTTCTAGCATTGAATGTGCTCCCAAAAGGACATAACCGATGTTCTACTTGGTCCCCTACAAATAAAACAGTACATCTCCTTAAAAATAAGAAGAATTGGCAGCTTCGAGGCCTGTGTAACAATGAGCTCTGAGCAGGGGAAGCACTAGCTAGACACACTGCTGAAGCTGCGCATCGGAGCTCTACTCCCAACTCACATCCAAAATGCTGAGACTGCCTAAAGCTTAAATAGTACAAGCAACTTCAACTGGTGTAAATGTGTTTAAAAGGAGGTAGAACTGCACTGTACAAAAAAGAACAAACAAACAGGTTTTTTTTTTTGCATGTACACAAAACGGTTAAATGATTTAAAAAGTTTGTATTTTAGAAAAAAAAAACCTTCATTAGCTGAAGAAGGGTTTTTGTCCAAAAGTCTTGAAATAATGTTTTTTTTTTAATTGCTTAAACCTTCTCGGTACATGCAAAAAAAGAATATGCAGCAATGTGAATCATAAAAACATGTGCTCACAGCCTGTGGGAATTTTGAACTTCTAGAGGTATTAAGTACTGCAAGAATCATTCGTAAAGGTGCTACTAGCTAGGGAGAATTAATTTACAAACGTTAACAGGTACCTTGGAGATTCAACTGATTTGAAAGTGCAAATAACAGAGCACGACACAATGGTCTACTGTGTATTACAGTTCTTATTTTTAGAGCATTGTATTAAAGAGTAAGTAGCGGGGTGCCGAAAAATATAACTTTATACGCCCCGTGTTGCTACAACTGTTAATACACAATGTACTTGTAATTTCCTGACAACGTGTTACTCTTAGAACTTTAAAGTCTGTTTCAAAGCCCTTTATAAAATGTCTGCTTTAGTGCACTGGAGTTTGAGTTGTGTCCTCTAAATCACTGTAGGAAGCGCAATTAAAACAAAAAAACAAAACAAAAAAAAAAAAAAAAACACACCACCACAAAAACCATAACAGTGCTCTGACTTTTACATGTTTGACAATGTGGGTAATAATCCTTACACTGTGCACTAGAGCAGACATTTTGAAAAGAGCTTTGAAACAAACTTTAAAGTTCTAAATGAAACAAGTTGTCAGGGTGTTAAAAATGAAAAGAAAAATTGCAGGTACGTTATTTAAACAGTTGTAGATACGCCTCGGGATGTGTAACGCTATATTTATCTGAACTACTTACTCTACAAACCCATATTACTGTTAAGATCTGCGTTTATTGCACTGGCATTGCAAGCGGCTCCTTTTTTCTGAAGCAAACTGCCAGATTGTTAATATTGGATTTCCCATTCATGTAGGAATAATAACCGCCACATGGTTCCCCCCTCCCCAAATAAAATAAAACAAAACCATGTAGTGAGCCCTTTAAAGTAATAGATCGAATTCATTGACGTGTGAAATCTGCAACAGCTGTTTAGAATGTGCACTGCTAGCAACATCTGTTTAGAAGGGATACAAACACAGAACCATCCTGTGCATATAATACTAGGGCACATCTGTAGTTAAAACAGGTTCAAAGAAAATGAACACTTTTTTCAATAGCGCATATTTCCCGAGTATGATCTCTGTTATTTATAATAATAATAATAATAATAATAATAATAATAATAATAATAGTAATAATAGGTGTGTATGTTCTGGAAAGATGTAGTGTGGCATGTTCCCGAAGTCATGTATTTTAATGGCCCTAGATAATAGTTCATCTGATCCAAAGGCTTTACATGGCATACGTATCAATGGGACTGGAACAGACTTCCTTAGGAGGGACACTGATCTGCCCCCCTGTCCACACTGATGCTGCAAGCTCGATCTGAATGTCCCTGTACCTTCCACAATACGGAGCCGGATTCTTAAGACCGTGGGAAACAAAGACAGGGTTCAAGACAAAATCCTCACCACAAGAAATCCTTTTGTTTTAGCCGAAACTGCTGCCCCCTAGCTAAAGGGAAAAGCTGATATAAATTTGTACCATAATATTATATGTGCCCGCTGTATTAAAACGCAACCGTGACGATTTGTGATTTAGTTATTAGAGGACCTCACTGCCTCAATGGAGCTCACCTACACACAGACAAAGGCTATTACAGTGTGTGTTTTTTATTTCATTTGTTCCCACCCCAAACACACCACTTCCCTCCCCCGATCGCCACATGTGTGGTGTTACATTTCAAGTCGGAGGGTTTTTTGACTATACCAAATGGCATGAAATATGTAATGTGATGTGTGTGTGTGTGTGTGGGAGGGCGGACTGAGAATGAAATGCAAGCCTCCAAAAAAAACTGAATTTAACTTTGGCTTTCACATCCCTGCTATTGATATGTCAGCTCACTAATATAATTCAAAAGCTCCTAGTCTAATTTCAGTACTCTCCAAACTCTTTCTAAAACTCCCGGTCTGGAATATTTTATCTCTGTGGGTTTTTAATGTTAACGCACAGAGCACTTGTCTATTGCACACCATGAAGATGTTGCCTTATGTCTAACAACCTAATTATTTACAGCACT